>NC_081558.1:142044003-142052702 GCF_022355385.1 Mustela nigripes | reverse complement strand
GGCGAACAGACACATGAAAAAGTGCTCCATATCACTCGGCATCAGGGAAATACAAATCAAAACCACAATGAGATATCACCTCACCCCATTGGATATTCTATCCTGCATTGTCAAAGATCAATTCACCACATAATTGTGGGTTTATTTCTGGGTTTTCCATTCTGCTCTACTGATCTCTGTGTCTACTTTTGTGCCAGTGCCAAACTGTTTCAATTATTCTAACTTTATAATATAACTTGAAGTCCAGAATTGTGATGCCTCCAGCTTTGCTTTTCTTTTTCAAGGCTGCTTTAGCTATTTGGGGTCTTTTGTGGTTCCATACAAATTTTAGGATTCTTTGTTCTAGCTTTGTGAAAAATGCTGTTGGATTTTGATAGGGATTATATGAATGTGTAGATTGCTTTGGGTAGTGTAGACATTTTAACTATATTTGTTCTTCCAGTCCATAAGCATGGAATGTCTTTCCATTCTTCTTGCCATCTTCCATTTCTTTCCTTGGTGTTTTATAGTTTTCAGAGTACAAGTCTTTCACATCTTCCATTAGGTTTATCCCTAGTTATCTTATTACTTTTAGTGCAATTGCAAATGGGATTTTTTTCTTAATTTATCTTTCTGCTGCTTCATTATTGATGTAGATAAATGCAACAGATTTCTGTACATGATTTTGTAGCCTGTGAATTTACTGAACTTGTGTATCAGTGCTAGTAATGTTTTGGTGGAATCTTTTGGGTTTCCTGTATATAGTATCATGCCATCTGCATGTAGTGAAAGTTTTACTTCTTCCTTACCAATATGGATGCCTTTTATTTCTTTATGTTGTCTGATTGCTATATCCAGGATTTCCAGTATTGGGTTGAATAGAAGTGGTGAAGTGGACATCCCTGTCTTGTTTATGACTTTAGAGGAAAAGTTCTCAGTTTTTCCCTATTGAGAATGATATTAGCTGTGTTTTCCATATATGCACTTTATTATGTGAAGGTATGTTACCTCTAAATGTACTTTGTTGAGAGTTTTTATAATGAATGGATGTTCTACTTTGTCAAATGGTTTTTCTGTGTCTAGTGAAATGATCACAAAATTCTTATCCTTTCTCTTACTGATGTGATGTATCATATTGGTTAATTTGCAAATGTGGAACCACTCTTGCAACCCAGGAATAAATCCCACTTGACTGTGGCAAATGATTTTTTTAAGGTATTAGTGGATTCCGTTTGCTAGCATTTCATTGAGAATTTTTGCATCTATGTTCATCAGAGATATTGGCCTGTGGTTCTTTTTTCCAGTGGTATCTTTATGTGGTTTTGGTATCAGGATAATGCTGACCTCATAGAATGATTTTAAAATTTTTCATTCCTCTTCTGTTTTTTGGAATAATTTGAGAAGAATAGGTATTAATTCTTTTAAAAATGTTTGGTAGAATTTTCCTGTGAAGCCATCTGGTCCTGGACTTTTGTTTGTTAGGAGTGTTTGGATTACTGATTCAATTTCTTTGCTGATTATCAGTGTGCTCATGTTTTCTATTTATTCCTGTTTCAGTTTTGTTACATTCTGTTTCTAGGAATTTATCCATTTCTTCCAGGTTGTCCAAAAATAGAGTTTTTCATACTATCTTATAATTATATTTCTATGATATTGGTTGTTATTTCTCATCTCTTATTTGTGATTTTATTTATTTGGGTCTTTAACTTTTCTTTTTGATAAGTCTGGTTAGAGGTTTATCAATTTTATTAATTTTTTCAAATAACCAGCTCCTGGTTTCATTGATCTTTTCTATTTTTTTTTCTATATCACTTATTTCCTACTCTAAGCTTTATTATTTCCCTCTACTGTTTTTTTTTTCTTTTTTTCTTTTTCTAGCTCCTTTATGTATAAGGTTAGGTTGTTTAATTGAGATTTTTCTTGCTTATCGAGGTAGGCTAATATTGCTATATACTTCCCTCTTCAGACTGCTTTTGCTGCATCCCAAAGGTTTTGAGACTGCGTTTTCATTTTCATTTGTTTCCATGTCTTTTTGTTTACTTCTCTGATTTCCTGGTTGACCCATTCACTGATTCTGGCATGTTGTTTAACTTCCATGTATTTGTGGTCTTTCCAGAATTTGTCTTGTAGTTGACTTCCAGTTTCATAGCACTGTGGTCAGAAAAGATGCATGGTATGACTTCAGTATTTGTTTACTAATATGTGATTTGATCTGGAGAATTTCCTATGTGCTCTTGAAAAAGAAAGTGTATTCTGCTGTTTAAGGATAGAATGTTCTGAATATATCTGTTAAATCCATCTGGTCCAATGCATCCTTCAAAGTCATTGTTTCTTGTTGATTTTCTGTTTAGATGATCTGTCCATTGATATAAGTGGGGTGTTAATGTCCTCTTTGGTTACTGTGTTATTATCGATTAGTTCCTTTGTATTTATTAATCATTTCATATATTTGGATGCTCACATGTTGGGTGCATACATATTTATAATTGTTATATCTTCTTGTTGAAACATCCCCTTTATTATTATATAATGCTCTTCTGTGTCTCTTATTACAGTCTTTGTTTTGAAATCTAGTTTGTTGCATGTAAGTATTGCTACTTCAGCTTTCTTTAGGCATTGATTTGCATGATAAATGTTTCTCCATCCCTTCATTTTCAATCTCCAAGTACTTTTGGGTGTAAAATGAGTCTCTTGTAGGCAGCATATAGATAAGTCTTGTTTTTTAATTCACTTTGACATCCAATGTCTTTTGATGGAGCATTAAGTTCATTTACATTCAAAGTAATTATTGATAGCCTGTATTTATTGCCATTTTATTGCTTGTTTTGGGGGTATTTCTGGAGATTTTCTCTGATCCTTTCTTTTCTTTCTCTCATATTTTACTGGTTTTCTTTAGTGATATAGTTACATTTCTTTATTCTTTTCCTGCTTATTAGTGGGTTTTGATATCTGGTTATCATTAGGTTTTTATATAAACTCTTCTGAAAATAACAGTCTATATTAAGTTGATGGCCATTCACATTTGAACCTATTCTTCTCTTCTCTCCATGTCTTAGGTATACGTTATTAAATTTTATATCATTTTTGTGTGTGTGTGAGTTCCTTGACTGATTTTTACAGAAATATTAGTTTTTACTGCTTTTGTGCTTAATATTGCCTTAATACTGTCACTTTTAGTCTCTCCACCCAAAGAATCCCCTTTAATATTTCTTGCAGGGCTGGTTTAGTGGTCCCAAACTCTCTCAATTTTTGTTTGTTGGGCAAACTCTATCTCTTCTTCTATTCTGAATGATACCCTTGCTAGATAGAATACTCTTGATTGCAGATTTTTCCAATTCGGCACTTTAAATATATCACAGATTTGCCTAGATTTTAAATGCCAGCATTTATAGGTTATAAAATGTGTCCAGTGATAACTTTCCACTGGCTTACTTTGACAACCAATAGGTCAATATTGATGTTGTATTATAAGTTCTTAAATTTTGAGCATTTAAACAGGAAATTTCTAAACTGGAATATTATTAATCAATATTATACTTGACTTAGCTTTATATTACTTAATCCATCTCTTTTATTTTATCTTTTATATTGCACACAGTTCTTTCATGCATTGGGAGATTTGTATTTGTTTTATTTTCTTTTTGGTGGGATAATTGGTTTTTAGTTTTCCATGTTTGAATGGTTACAAGGATTCTCAAATGAAATGAATGAAGGATAAACACATACATTACAATTAATTGCAATGTCATTTTCCCAAGTAGTGTCCCCAGTTTTGATAGGACCATAATCTCTAAGTACAGTATGCTGTTTCAGATTGGAAGCAAAGGAAAGCCAGGTGGGCACAAACTATGTTATATGTACATATGCTCACACATATACATATGTACACACATACACACACAAAATTTTTTCACCCAGACTTTTTCCTGAAACTGTTTTTGTTGATTGTGGACAAAGCCTCTTCCACCTTTTTGGATTTAAATTTCTTACCTGTAAAATGATAGTGTAGGAGATGGTTAGTATTTTTCAAACTGACATCTATAGATCTAAGTGCCCACCAGTCTTCCAGAAAAATTTACAAGTATTTTGTTTTCATAATTATGATAATATAACTGTACATACATCTTGTAGATCATTTAGATGAACACCTTGTAACTGTACATGTTCATGAAGCCAAAACCTAAATCTGTAAGAATTTTTGAACACGAATCTTTGTCATTTTCAAAGGTGTTCTTGATAGTCCACAAATGCTCAGATGTAAGAAACATTTCTTACATTCCTTTCAGCATTTAATATTTATTTTAACATATGATATTCATTTGTTTTAAATGAGCTACCAGCAGAAGGCAACACACCACAGAGGAAAAACAAATTGATTTTTCCCTACTATTTCTGGGTGTTCAGCTCCTACAAGCATTTCAAAAGAAGCAAACCAATTTAGAAGACTGTTGGGCATGTGATAGCTAAAGCAAAGCTGCAATAATGTTGTGAAAGAAAACTGACAACCTCCTAGAAGTGTTTGCTGAAATATCTAGCATAATGATGGTAATCTGGAGAGCTTCTTGGCAGAGTGTGTGGAAGGGATGAGCTCTAAGGAAAAACAAAAGCCAAAAAATAAAACATACTTGTAACATCAATGATACCGTAGCAAAGAATGTTAAGAGTTTCAAGGAAATACAGCCACAAGTGCACTAATCTGTCCCATAAACTTTCAAAATAATTGAGCTTATGCAGAGATGAGGTTATGAACAAATGAACTGTAGAATAATAAGAGCAATTGATCAAAAGGCAGATTGGTTGCTGGTCAGGTTTAGAATGGACATACTCCAAGGGGGAAGATGGTTCAGAATATTTATACTAAGTAGTTAGAATAACTCCAGAGAGAAGGAAATAGGTGGCAGATAGGCTAATATCTATTGGGCTTCCAAAATTCATTTGTTTATAACTAAGATCATCCACCAACAAAAGTGATAAATTCAAACTCTGTCTCCATTAACAAATAGTTTAAGATCCATAGTTTTTTTGTCAAAACCACCAAATAGGGCAATATTCAAAAATTGTCAAATACAGTATTTCTTGCTTTTAAGAGGCAATATAATTAACTATTTAGTTGCTATATTGTGTAACTTTCCTGATTTGATTATTTGAGTTTTATTTGATTTAGTCTGTTAATTTGAGTATAATCATGTTTCTGTTACCAAATACTTAATGGTTAAATTTTTTTAAAAGATTTTATTTATTTTTTTTTAGAGATCACAAGTAGGTAGAAAGGCAGATGGGGCGGGGGGGGAGCAGGCTTCCCACTGAGCAGAGAGCCCAATGTGGGGCTCGATCCCAGGACCCTGAGATCATGACCTGAGCCAAAGGCAGGAGCTCAGCCCACTGAACCACCCAGGCGCCCCTAATGGTTAAAATTTTTTGCTGAACAATTATAACTAAAAATTCATAACTGAATAGGAATTTTATTATAAAACATATCACATCCTCTAATCTGTTCTTACATATATGTTTTATTTTGGTACATAGACTAGAGGAAATAAATTACGAAATTATAACTAATTTTAAAAAGCAGTTTATTTCTTTATAAAGAGAATTTTTAATTGTAAAGAAGCCTCCTTATGTTTCCATATATTCATTCCTGATTAAACACCACAAAAATAAAACAAAAAACCCAGGTAAAACCAAAACTAGACATCTAAGTTGAATCTTCCCTGCCTTTTGTACCAATAGTGAAAATGCAACCACCTTGAACAACTTTGTAGGAAACATGCAACTGACCTAGAGGTCAAAGATAAACAACAGAACAGGCCATATTTTATTATGAGGTTAGCACACATAAAAGAAAGAGCAAACATCTCTCTCCCTGCTTTCATAATTCACAGGATTAAAAGCAACAGCTGGCTTAGCCTTCCTAAAACCATCTATCATCACAATTGCCTAACACTGTCTTAACAGAAAAGCTGTTTCAACCAAACTGAAGATATATGAAGGGAAGGAGCCTATCATTTCTGTTCTGGGACTTCTAGATGACTGAATCCTATTAAATCTACAGCATACCCTCTCATATTCCCCCTGAGCTTAGAACAGTGTCTAAATACTTCACAAGTTTGTGTAAGAGCTTCCTGATTTTGCCATGTCCATGTGCCTCCTAGACTAACAGTTCTCTTAATTTTTTGAGTATTTAACTGTTGTAAATTAAGTACATTTATTCTTAAAACGTACAACTCATACCAGTGTCACTTGTCATGAATGTAGTAAGTACAGAATACTAATATACACATACTATCTCAATCTTCTTGCCTATCAATGCTTTGAGTATGAGGCTGCATGCCCCTTTTTAAAAAGAGTAATAGCAAGTGTTAAAGAATATTAAAAACTTGAGATAATCAAAATCAGACTCTCTTCTTAAAAGGTAGTTGAGAAGGAGATAAATATTTTTTTCATTCTGTGAGTGAATGCCATGGTATCTTCTACAGTCATCTGATGTCTTGCCCTCAGTAAGAAGATGACTTTCCGAAAATGCAGGTGGGCGCCAGGTATTACAAGGCCAAGACTGATGAGAGTTCATATCCTTTCTAGGTACTTCAGACAGAAATCTTATCGAGTTCTGATATGACTCAGCTTATTCTATCTGGTCTCCCCAAGCTGAGGAGGCGTCTGTTCAGCACTTACAAGAGATGTAACAAATTTTCTCCTCCAAAGACTCCTCTGCATTTGTCCTCGTCGTTCCTTTCTCCGGATACTGTTCTCCGGATACCATGTTGGCTCCAAGTTTGTTAACATACACTAGCGATTATATGAGACTCAGAGCAGCTAAGGATTATAAACTAAACACAATTAAGAAGATTCAGCAAAGGGGCACCTGGGTGGCTCAGTCGTTAAAGCTTCTGCCTTCAGCTCAGGTCATGATCCCGGGGTCCTGGGATGGAGCCCTCTCTCCGGCTCCCTGCTCATTGGTAAGACTGCTTCTCCCTCTCCCACGCCCCCTGCTTATATTCCCTCTCTCGCTGTCTCTCAATCCCTGTCAAATAAATAAATAAAATCTTTTAAAAAAAGATTTGGCAGAAATGTGAAGTTTGGAGTATGCTGCTGTTTCCAAGTTTACTTACATCCTGTGTTAGGTTGAAGTCAGAGTTGTGATTTTGTTTTCTCCTCAGTTTTATCAATCATTGAATGTTTAAAATGTAGTTTTTGTTTGCCTCCAAAGTCTGCCACTAATCAACCTATAACTCTGTTTCTAGAAACAAATGATAAAACTTGACAAAATAAATTATGCCAAATCACATCAGGACTTTGGTCAATTAACATCACCTGGCTGAACATAATCAATTTAAATCTCTGAGATTCAAATCCAAAGCATATCCTCTTCCTTTAGTTCTCTGATAAGAGCTTTACTTCTTTAATTAATGTCATTCTCTTTTTTTATTACTAATAGTTCACCTACTTTTCATTTCTATATTCCCCTCTGGTGCCTATCATAGAGTTTTTATACTTAAAAGCCAACTAAATCTTTTCTGAATTAGTTTGAGGAAGAATAACTAGGAAGTGATTATATTCACATAACCCCTATTACAGTCTTAACAAACAATATGTTGATTTTATAAAGAGGGTTATCTATTTCTTCTTGCATAAAAATATATTGAATCTCTAATAAAATGAGCTTTGAAAATATAACATTTGGGAGGTTAACTTTGCATTTTAAAATCCAACATGTACAATTTTTCCATCATGACAATGTTCAGTATAAGGCACTCCCTTCTTCCCCAAGAATGGAGAAAGTCATACTTTTTATTTCATTTAATAGAAATACAAATCAGCCCTCAGAGAACTTACTTCACTAAAGGTTTATTTTTTATAAGTTAAAACTACCACAACAATGTCACATAGTAACAACTTATATTCAGATATAGAGGTTAAAGCTTTTGGAGTTGTTCCATAGAAACAGAACCAGCAGAGTCCTTTAAAATGTTTATATTTTTGATCTAACTATAATTTATTACTGAATAAGATATGAATCAAAGTTTACCATTCTCCATATTTTCATTGTTTTAAAAATGTGTCTGAAGTGGTGAATTATTTCCTCATTGGAATTTTAATCCATTGCATATGTTCTATTTTATAAATTATTCAACAAATAATCTGCTCTTATGTGTTAGGCATTTCAAGTATATAATGATTAATCAGTTTTCGTCCATTCCGTTTAGTTGGGGCACTTTGCTCGCAAGTAAAAGAAACACATTACAGCTGGCTGCAGATTAGAACAGTTAGTATAGAAGGAATGTGAGTGAAATTGTTAAACTATAAAGAATGGCTCATAGAAAGTCAAGGGCAAAAGCTCAAGGGAATAGAGGGAAACAACCACGGGAAACTCTGCATTCCTCATCCCAGGGTTCCTCTTCCTTGCTTTGGACCCCTGATTTAAAATGGATAAATGATACAACCACGCCCTTCAATTAATAGGAAACCTTGGTATATGCTGTGACTTCCTCTAGATGCTGCCTCATTTTCTCAATGACCCAAACTTTTTATATGGTTATATTTTTTTTTTAATTTTTTATTTTTTATAAACATATATTTTTATCCCCAGGGGTACAGGTCTGTGAATCACCAGGTTTACACACTTCACAGCACTCACCAAATCACATACCCTCCCCAATGTCCATAATCCCACCCCCTTCTCCCAAACCCCCTCCCCCCAGCAACCCTCAGTTTGTTGTGAT
>NC_081558.1:141942596-142041003 GCF_022355385.1 Mustela nigripes | reverse complement strand
AAGTGACTCTTAATCTCACAAAACAAACTGAGGGTTGCCGGGGGGAGGGGGTTTGGGAGAAGGGGGTGGGATTATGGACATTGGGGAGGGTATGTGATTTGGTGAGTGCTGTGAAGTGTGTAAACATGCAGTTTATTTTTGAAGCTCTTTCCTTTTTACATTAATTCCTCTTTTATTGTTCCCTTCATGTTCTCTATTTGATGCTGTCATTTTTGTTATTTCTAAGTGTTTTCCACTTCCATTTATTTGGAAATAAAAATATATACTATTTAAATATAGTATTTTGATTGTTTAATGGATAGTCTCTCTTTAGTTCTTATTTTATTTAATGACACATCATATCTGTCTTTCATTAGTTAGGCTGATACTTTGGCTATTCTATTTCTTACTGAATTAATGTCCTTACATTTTTGTTCTCCAAGCTTAGATTCCATGATCTATCATTTTAGTCCTTCCATTAAAGGAACTCTAAATTGCTTGTCTCTCCCTCTCACTCCCATACTTACCTGGCACAACCTTAATTGTAGCTAAATACAACTCTGCCTCCACACTCACAGCCAAATGAGCCTGGAGAAAAGCAAACAATTATGCTGACTCTTAGCAACTAAAACCCAATGCACCCTTGAAACTACACAGAAATCCCACACATTTTTATGTATTACATTGGCATTGCCTTGTAAATAAACATCTATTTCACACCTTTTCTTTTCTCCTCAGACCTCTGACACACACTTCTCTTCACTACGAGAGACCACCCATTTCACTGAGGCAAATGAAAGAGGACTTCTCAACATCCCACTACCTTGTCTACTAGCATGTCTACATTATTTGCAAACGTTCTACCTTTCACTTTGTAACTATGTATTCTTACATAAAACTGATCTTTCTATATATTTTATCCCCTCTTGCCTAACAAAGCCATTGCCATGAAACACTGTATTAATAAACTTTTCCTTTTCTATTGAATTTTCCTCCTCAATATTCAAGCATTATTACTTCTTCCATTAAATGGAAGGAAGGAAGAAGAGAGAGAAGGATAGAAGGAAGGAAGGAAGCCTTGCAGTAGACCATGTTGTCTTCTAGCTACAACCACAATTCTGTTTTCCTTTAAAAGAAATTCTCAAAAGTGTTAATACTAGGCTCCAATTCCTCTCCATTAATCCTCTTTTATATCCACTGCAATTTGTATATTACCCCACAGGTCCATCAAAATACTCTTGAGTGTGTCACAGATGGTTCCATACTACTAAATATAGCAGGGAATTCAGCTAACTGTATCTTACTTGTCTTATTGGTAGGAATCATATCAGTCGATGACCTGCCTTTGAAATGTGGAACTGTACACCCAGTTTTACTTTTCTGGCTTTTCCAGTCTTCTTTGCTAGTCATTTCTCCATTCTTCAACTTTTGAGTGTTGGCACATCTCAACATTTAGTCCATGATCTGTCCTTTTTAGTCCTTGAATGATCTTTTATTCCTCCTAGATTTATTGAGACACGATTGGCATAGAACATTGTGTGAGTTTAAGATATACAACATAATGATTTGATATATGTATATATTGCAAAACGCCTACCACAATAAGATTAGTTGACATATATATCTCCTCACATCGTTACAATTGTGTGTGTGTGTGATGAGGACTTTTAAAATCTACTCTAAGGAGCTTCAAATAACCAACACAGTATTGCCAATATGCTGTACATAACATCCTGAGAACTGATTCATCTTACAATTAGAAGTTTGAATTCTTTGGCCACTTTCACTCATTTCTCCCATTCCCCACTCCTTGCCCCTGCTAATCACCAATATTTTCTTTATTTCTGTAAGTTCAGTTTTTTTCAGATTCCACATGTAAGTGATATCATACTGTATTTGTCTTTCTTTGCCTGACTTATTTCATTTAGCCTAATGTCCTGAAGATTCATCCATGTTGTAAATGGCAGGATTTTCTTCTTTTTTTTATGCCTGAATTATCTATGTGTATATATGTAAACATATATCCCATTTTCTTTATCCATTTATCTGTTACTGGACATTTAGGCTGTTTCCACATGTTGGCTATTGTAAATAATGCTGTAATAAATGTAGGAGTACAGATATCCCTTCAAGATAGTCATTTCATTTCCTTTGGATATATATCCAGAAGTTGAATTGCTGGATCTCATGGTAGTGCCCTTAGATGATCTTTTAAGATGGCTTTACTTACCATCTATGTTCTGGTGGATTCAGATTTGTATCTCCTACTTATTATTTTTCGATTTCTATTTCTCTCTCCTGAGTCCCAGAAACATATGTACAATTGGCAATTTGACATATCTAGTAGGCAATCAAATTTAACAAAATCAAAAACAGCTGTTCCTATAGTCTTCCAAACTATGTGGAATTTTGCCTTCCAGTTACTTAGGCCAAAAGTCTTGTATTAGTTTTTTCTTCCTCTTTCCCTTACATCTCCCATCTATTTCATCAGTAAATCTATTTGGTGCCACTTTCAAAATTATCCTCGTAATCCCAAAACTATTTCTCGTAATTGCTATCACTACCAATCTGGTAGAAGCCACCATCATCCTCATTTCAATAATCTCTGATAAAATGCTATACTTTGGGGAGTGAATTAAAAATAGGTATTTTTTAAACATAATTTTTTATTTCTTATAGTCAGCCACTATAAAACAAGATAAACAGAAACAAATTTGTTTTTAATTAAGGAATTAAGATATTTACCAAATAACTTAAATATGTTATTATTATTTTTTTTACCACAAAGATGAAAGCCCCGCACAAAAGTTGTTTAGAATGCTATTATAGTTGATACAAAATGTTTGGGTCAAAATTTCCCTTTTTTTTTTTCAATAAACAAAAATGTGGAATGCTTTAAAATCAATAAGATTTGCTGACATGTATCAGATTAGAACTCCTAATGAATATAACCTAGAGTTTAATTCTAAAACCTTTAAGAACAAAGGATAATATTTTTAAAAATGTGAAAGAGAAAAATAAGCATATGATTCAATCTGTGCAATAGTGCTTCCTTTAAATTCACGTAACATTTATTGAGCTCTAATTATGTGCTCTTCCTATGAAAAATACTCTAGAACCTTAACAATGAAAACAAATAAACTGGGCAACTTATATGTCAGAATGTGTTATATGCCCTAACAAAATTATTAAAAAAAAACACACACAAAAACCAAAAAACAGTGTTAGGGAGGGCTAAGTTTTGAATTGATTAGAAGAAAGAAGGGTTAAGAGCACAGTACAAAATGGTGGCCAATAAAGCAAATTGCATTCTTTTTCCTAGAAAATAAGTAGCACAGATCACAAATCAAGGTCCTACAATGTTGACTAGAAGACATTTTGTACACATACACTCCCAACTCTCTATAAAAATATTGCTATAAAATGAATCAGAAAGTGGGACATTGTAAAAACAGTTTATAGATTTCTATATGAGTCTGACCAAGAAGCAACAGCCAATAAATTACAGCTTTGGCCATCAAAGTCACAAGAACAGATAAACAATGATTAGATGCTTATTATTCAAGTTAAGTTAGCAATTTACACTCTTTCTTACCTGCACACTCATATACACAAACATACGCATGAAGATATTGGAGCACACAATTATCATGAGCCAATATTTGTAAAGACTAAAGACTGTTCGTTTCTAAATATTGAGGAAAACATTACAGCAATTAATCAAATCTGAAATAGGGCCTGAGATGGATAAAGAAAAAAAGATAAATTATAACAATAAAACCAAAATGGCAGAAGGAAAGAATAAATACAATTCACTGTTCCTACATCCAAAATTTCTTTAAAATATGGGAAAGAGAATAAGTTGTGCCTCTTTCTTTTTTTTTATTATTAATTTATTTATTTGACAGAGAGAGAGAGAGAGATCACAAGTAGGCAGAGAGGCAGGCAGAGAGAGAGGGAAGTAGGCTCCGATGAGCAGAGAGCCCAATGCAGGGCTCGATCCCAGGACCCTGAGACCATGACCTGAGCGGAAGGCAAAGGTTTAACCCACTGAGCCACTCAAGCACCCCAGTGTGCCTCTTTCTTTATATTTTATTTCTAGGTAGTGTCCTCATGAGTGTATTTAAACTTGTCATTTCAGTAATGCAGAGGGTGAAGTACTGAACTGAGTCAGGCATTCTGGGTACCATGGATGGTAAGGAATCCTGGATGGAAAAGGGAATAGAGTCAAGAAATAATGCAGATATAAGTGAATAGTCATTATTTTATCACTATCTAGTTAACTCCCTGGCCATTGATTAAGGTAGAAATTAAAAGTAACTTACCCATTAAAGGATTAACGTTAGGAATAAAATAACTGCAGCATGTCCAAGGTTCCCTGACTACCCTGGTTACAAATACTCTAATCTGTTAGATGAGGCCTAACATATTTCCAGAGTCAGAGTACCTATGCTAAAAACCCACTTATGTCTTTTACTACATAGGTCACTTTGAATAAGTTACTTAACTGCTCTAAGTCTCTGCTTCTTCATTTGTAAAATATGGATAATATATTAGATTTGTACTTTTTCTGAAATTGAATGGAAATAGTGTATATAAAATTTGAGCAAATGAACGGCACTTGCATCATAAAATCAGTGTATCTTTAGCTGTTAAGAACTTGTTGGGTATGTGGAGATAAAGAAGAAAAGTCAACTATATTTCCTATCTTTTTTTTTCTTTAAAGACTTATTTATTTATTTGAGAGAGAGAATAAGGAGGAGGGAGAAAGAAACTTAATCAGACTTTGGGCTGAGCACGGAGCCTGATATGGGGCTCGATCTAGCAACCCTGAGATCACTACCTGAGCCAAAATCAAGAGTTGTCCACCTAACCAACTGTGCCACCCAAGTGCCTCTCGTCTTTTTTTTTTTTTTTTTTGATTGGATAACTAGATAAACAGTGATGCTGTTCATGAACAAGGATACAAAGAAGACAGATACAGTGTGGACATGGGTTGAGGAAAGGTGGGGAGAAGAGAAAGATGTTTCTAGTTTTAGGCATATTGTGATTAAGGTTTATAAGACGTGCCATTCACCACTTTCCATCTATATCCCTTTCTAAGGAAAACTACTTTCAGCATGTACCATCTGCCTATTCCTTATTCAAGACCCATAGACCAAGCTGGAAAAGGTGGGCGTGGAAAGTTAGACCCCTTATTCTAAAATTGGGAATGAGGTAATTAGCCTAAGGCAGTTGTGCTGAAGGAATATGCAGTCTTGGTGACTACCATGACCATTCTCAGCCACACAGAAAAAAAGATGGTGGAGTAAATACTGAGAGATGATAGATGATAGATAGATAATGGACAGACAAATATAGATACACAGAGAGGAAAATAGAGAAACTAGCTTTGATTCATTAATTGCTGACTTTTAAAATTCCAGGTTCTTAGTGAGGCCTAACTGTACTTGCATCTATATTCTTAACTGTGATTGCTTCCTGAAAATAAGCATCTTTTGCAACCAGATGTACCCTGACTAAAATACTGTGGGTAAAACCATCTATCTAGCTGGTGTTCTCTGTTTTCTACAATCCCCCAAAGAGCTCTACTGCCATTACCACATATGCTCAATAAAATGTTATAGATTCCATTTAAAAATAATTAGGGTGATGATATTATAGAGAAGTTCATATCACACTCATGTACTTTGAACTCAAATATTCCTCATTTCAGAGTTGGCCTGACATGAAGGGTCATGTGTATTTCATGGATTACAAAATTATATGCCACTTAATCTAATTCTCCTCCCAGAAACCTAAGAAAAGGCATCACTAAGCAAACAGTTTTGCTGAAAGCCCTTCTAACATAATGTAACATAAAGTTTAATAAAGAAATATAAAACGCAGTGTACTAAGAAACCAAGAGTCACATAATTTCACACTTTTCTAAGTCCCATATTTAGTATTTCACATGTCCATGAGTCATTGAGGAAAGGTGAGAGACACGAATCCTCACATTAAGAGGCTAGCTATATCCTCATGTTCGTACCTCTGTGGTTCCTGATAGATAACTGGTATTTCAAACACATTACTAAGTCATTTTTAAAGGCAGGGGTTTTATTTGATTCACCTCTCCTTACCTCGAGACAATTGACATAATATTTAACTATAATAGGGATAATTTAAACATATCATTAATTGATTTATTACCAAATCTATGTAGAAGGTGGCATTTTCATATTTCTGGAAGGTTGTGAGTAAGATGATGCAATTTAGTATAGAAATTTAATGTGATTTTTTGGGGGGGAACACTGAAAAAAATAAAATTTTAAAAAAGTAACACATTTAATCTTCATAATAATTTAGAAAAAGAAATTTTTTAAAAGATTTTATTTATTTATTTGAGAGAGAATGAGTGAGAGAGAGCATGAGAGAGGAGAAGGTCAGAGGGAGAAGCAGACTCCCCAGGGAGCTGGGAGCCCGATGTGGGACTCGATCCTGCAAGTCTGGGATCATGACCTGAGCCGAAGGCAGTCGCTCAACCAACTGAACCACCCAGGTGGCCAGCCAGCCAGGCCCTAGAAAAAGAAATTTAATGTGCTTTTTAAGTTACACTTATTCCTAAAGATTTTGTCAATCTACAAATGGTCTGCAATATACATCATTCATTGACTGCTTCGAGAAAACCTCTTCATAGCATGCCTTACATGAACTCTGGCCCAAGAGGTTTGAGAGAGTAATAGGAGACCCAGAGTACATACATTACCTTGGAAGAGAGTGTCATTGCATTGTGAGCTGTGGGAATTTAAAGATATAAGAGGTCAGGGAGCTGGCTGTCATAGGCCATGGAGACACAAAAACTATGAAACACAAGAAAATAAACTTTGTGAAAGAAGATGTAGAGAGAACATAAAAATGCAAGTGACTAGAAGATCTTTGAAGCCAGTATGTAAAATTTTAATTATTGATGAATAATAATACTATGTGAATGTTATTATGGAGAAAAACTCACTAGGGTATTCTACCTGTAACAATAAAACGTTGCCCATTTAAAATTATAGTCCTCAATGGGTTTTTATCATGGACATTATTAAAGCTGCAATTTTTAGCCTGTAAACATTGTATCTCAGGGAACTTAAATCTCATAGGAAAAATGAAAGTATAAAAAAAAAAACCCACTACAATTAAGTACATTCTGTTTAGTATAATTATCTCTAATCCAGGATTTGAAAATTTCCTTCATTTAAGGCTTGACCTCTGGTACATAAAAACTATGTTAGGTTCTCCGTGTATAGACATGTAGACATTGTTTTAGGGACATGTTAATTAGCTAGTTTGAATTATCTTGCTGACTTATTATAAATCAGAAATTTCCTCTGTTTTACAACTCAATGTCATGTTTGTAAAGAAAAAGGCCATTGAGAGGTGGAGTAGATAAGTAATTCATGTTTTACTATCTGTCATCACATAACTGGGCTGAGCCATCATGGAGGTAGGGAAGACTCATTCACTGGGATGAGAAAATCACAAGCATTTTTCCCCTTTGTCTGCAACAGAGGACATAGGATGGTTGAATTGCTCTACTCTGGGAACATCCTTCAAGACAAAGAGTGCCAGTACTTCTCAATAGAACACTCCTATCTCTTGACCCTGATAAAGCCACCAACGTGACTTCCTAAGATTATCCCAGTTTAGGTTTCTGGATATACAGGGACAGAGAAAGATTTTTGAGGGATGCCCTTTCCCTCTTTGATAAGAACTTTTGTAAGGACAACAATGCAACACCTTTTTTCTAGTTCATTTTAATCAATTCTATATGGAAGTTACAAAGCATTTATTGCCAAAGTTAAGACAACTCATTTTATGTTTCATTTTTTCTTCTTTATGATACTTGCACAGTTTTAAATGGGATACATTAGCAGAAATTTAAGAACAAAACCATAGGAACGATAGTACAATAAATGCTATCAAGAGACTATTTCATTTGCTGTTATGATTACATCTAATGCAGTATATAACTTTAAAATAAACTAAGGTGCAAATCTAGATGCACATAATTTTCCCTCTGATGTCTGTGTGGCAATTATTTATGTGATGACAGAAATAATACTCTTAAATTTCATAATTCAAATTAGCTACAAAATTTCAAGCTATTTATCATTTAGCTCCTTAAAAGCAATAATCAAGCATTGAAACAGAATCACTATCAGTTTAAACTTAATGACCTTAATCATGAATCATGTTTTGTATTTTATTACTCTATACTTAACTGATAAATGCCTGAAGGAAACCAGGAATAAAATAAATGGACACTCAACATTTATTTTATACAGCTTTCTCTCCCTGTGGCCTGAATAGGCAGCTTAAGTGTTCCTGTATTAAGAAATTGAAAAATGAACTTATTGTGTTTGAGGGTTAAAGCATATGATTTTCTTCTGTCTTAAATGTGAAGGCATGAACGGAGATTGGGAGTGCTGAGCTGTGCTATGACCGGGAAGAGAAGGAAACCAAGTTTTCAAAGTCCCTGAACCTTTGGGGTGACTCCTCCTGATATCCTGACATGCCCAGCTGTAGTCATAAGCTCCACTTCCGGTCTGCTGCATCAGAACAGGAGAGACTCATCCTTCATTGCTCGGGAGTGGACAGATACCTGCCGAGAAGGAAAGGATTTCTAGACACTCCTGGACTGTACTGCATAGTGCTTTATATCACTATTATTTGTAACTTCCTACAGGGAGAGAATCTGTGTGTGCTCCCCAAAAGAACTAAGGAATTTTCAAGCAGTCATTTGTGTAAATATTTCTTTAACTATCAGCTTTTCCCAAGAAATATTTATTTCATGACTCCAGTGGGAAAATGAGGCAACAGTGAGGAAGAAAATTTCACAATATTGTTTTTGTTTCAAATTAGGTATTCTCTAAAAATAAGGCAGGCAACTCCTTGAAGTCACTCATGTGTTCCCAAATGAAGATGGCGGAGAAGTAGCAGGCTGAGACTACTTCAGCTAGCCGGAGATCAGCTAGATAGCTTATCCAAAGGTCGCAGGCCAAATGCACCTAGCAGAGGTTTTGCCCCAGGGTGGTGGTTAAAATACACACCGGATGGAAAAGTAATCCTAGACTATGTATCTGAATACGTACTTATACACAATCACGTGTGTAAATAATTGTATAATAATATGAATATAAAATTTACTGTACACATTTGCCATATATATTTATTTATTAAATATATATATATATATATATATATATATATATATATATATATATATTTAAGTGCCAGTTAGTAATAATGGCAAAGGTAAAGATTTATGGAGTAGCATACTGGCAAATATTTAACCACCATCTCTTTGAAAAGTGGGTGTTGAGGGGAGGATTGTGCTGATTTAAAGACTTTGTCAATTCCCATGGTGTAAATATTCCCCTATGCCCAGTTCATACTACCACCCTGACCTCACCTAGCTCAAAAAAATCACCAAAAATTTAACAATAGGGTCTTAGGAGCTGGTATGAGGGGGATCTAACACACCATTGACTATGTATGTATGTATGTATCTGTTTATATAAGTAGGTAGTTAGAATGAAAGGTATTTATTTATGTAACAGTGTTTTCTGAATCTCCCAGGAAGTAATTTTTGTGTGTCACATTACTCTAGACATTTCCCATTTTATTTTATTTTATTTTTTTAATTTTTAATTTTTTATAAACATATAATGTATTATTAGCCCCAGAGGTACAGGTCTGTGAATTGCCAGGTTTACACACTTCACAGCACTCTCCATAGCACATATCCTCCCCAATGTCCATAACCCCACCCCCTTCTCCCTCCCCCACTCCCCCCAGCAACCCTCAGTTTGTTTTGTGAGATTAAGAGTCTCTTATGGTTTGTCTCCCTCCCAATCCCATTTTGTTTCATTTATTCTTTTCCCACCCCCCAAGCCTCCCAAGTTGCATCTCCACTTCCTCATATCAGGGAGATCATATGATAGTTGTCTTTCTCTGATTGACTTATTTCACTAAGCATAATACCCTCCAGTTCCATCCACGTCGTCACAAATGGCAAGATCTCATTTCTTTTAATGGCTGCATAGTATTCCATTGTGTATATATACCACCTCTTCTTTACCCATTCATCTGTTGATGGACATCTAGGTTCTTTCCATAGTTTGGCTATTGTGGACATTGCTGCTATAAACATTCGGGTACATGTGCCCCTTCAGATCCCTACGTTTGTATCTGTAGGGTAAATACGCAGTAGTGCAATTGCTGGATCATAGGGTAGCTCTATTTTCAACTTTTTGAGGAACCTCCATGCTGTTTTCCAGAGTGGTTGTACCAGCTTGAATTCCCACCAACAATGTAGGAGGGTTCCTCTTTCTCCGCATCCTTGCCAGCATCTGTCATTTCCTGACTTGTTAATTTTAGCCATTCTGACTGGTGTGAGGTGGTATCTCAGTGTGGTTTTGATTTATATTTCCCTGATGCCGAGTGATTTGGAGCATTTTTTCATGTGTCTGTTCGCCATCTGGATGTCTTCTTTGCAGAAATGTCTGTTCATGTCCTCTGCCCATTTCTTGCTTGGATTATTTATTCTTTGGGTATTGAGTTTGCTAAGCTCTTTATAGATTTTGGATACAAGCCCTTTATCTGATATAGACATTCACATTTTAAATTGGTTTTCTGTGATCTGTGTCACAATATAATAAATCAAATTTTAACTGTATCAATCATGGACAGTTTATCAGTGTTCTTGAATAGTTGGATACAATATATTAGGCACAATTTGATCTCCAGGCAAGAATGTATAAATTTTTTTTTAAATTTTAACTGAAAATAAAATAGATGAAAATTTTAACTGGCATATACATCTATAGTATACATACATATTTGGTTCTGAAATTTCTGTGATATATGGATAACAGAAGAAATCTAATGTTTCATTACATGAAAGAAATCACCTTTTTAGTGGTACAAGAAGTTTTGTTACTTAAAATAAAACAATTATTCTCATTTCTTCTTAGCATTATCTTCACTCACTTTCTAACTCACATTTCTATTTTCCTTTCAAATGACTTTTGGCAAGAATAACCTTAGTATTTAAAAGTGAAAAACAAAAAAGAAAAATCAGTTTAATATATTTGAACTTTCTAATGTCCAGAATAATTCTTGTGTTATGCTTGGCACATCTTTGAAACTTTTTGAAGTACCTTTTAGACAGATTTAAAACATAATGTGAGAGGCTACAAATTACTCAATCTGAGCATTGAAGTTCTTCCAAGTAATTGAAGTCATTTCAGTTATCACTTATAGTCCAGACAATTTTTGTGTAAGAACATTTATAGAGTTCAATCAAGGCAACATTGTTTAGTACTGAAGCAGTCACTACATATAACAGTAACTGGGAAATGTAAGAACATATATATTAACAGTGTGGCTTATTTCTGTTTTCCTAAAGAAAAAATTATTAATTTAGGTTGTTTAATTTAAATTACTATGTTAGGGGGTCCCTGCTTCCAGGAAGATGGAGCAGATACAGCTTTTCCTAACTCTCATTGTTAAGTGCAACTAAAAACACAAGACTCTGAAAGAGGGAGAGAAGAAAGCAGAACAGCTAGAAACTTTGGTATCCAAAGAATAACACAGCGGTGACTTCTCATTTTGTTTTGTTTTGTTTTGCCTCATATAAACAGGACTTGGAGCTAAGGAAGCACAACCTAAAAATGCCAGTGGGCATAGATAGGAAAGGGAATTCCAAAAGACTGTCCTTTCTAAAGAAGAGAAAAAAAGGCAGTCTAACAAGACAGAAATCTTTTAGACAAAAAACAAACAAACAAACAGTAATCGAACCAAACACCAGAGGGGAAAAACAGGCACAGTACCACCCACTACAGCAAAGGCTGAGTGAGGAGTCTAGAATTCTACACTTGTCAGGCTGTAAGGGCAGAATTCTGCCCTTACAGGTACCCTGCCACTGCAGACTCTTCTATAGGGAGCCAGGACTTTCATCCCATTGGGCAGTAACATGGCACCTCCCTCACAGCTATTCCAGCTGGGGGTGTCAGAGGAGGCCTAGTGGAGGAGGGTCAGGACTGTCACCATGGCCCAATGGCCTTGAATCAGTCACTTGTTGCCAGAGGAAGTGTAAAATGGCAAAGCTAGGCTTTAAACCATTTTAAGCAGTTTAGCAGTTTCCTTAAACACTAAACATGCAACTACCCCATAACCCAGCAAATTTATCCCTGCACATTCACCCTAGAGAAATTAAAACTTACATTTACACCAAAATCTATGCACACATGTTCATAGCAGCCTTATTCCTAATAGCTCAAAACTGGAAACAACCCAGACACCTTCCAACTGTTGAATCGTTAAACCATGGTACATACATACAAGAGACTACTTACTACTCAGCAATAACACAGAACACACTATTGATACACTCAACAATGTGGATGACTCTCCAGAGACTTATACTGAATGAAAAAAAAAATATGTCCTAGAAGGTTACATCCCATATGATTCCATTTACACAACATTTTTGAAATGACAGAATTATAGAAAAAGAGAACAGAGTAGTGCTTACTAGGGTTTAAGGATGTATAAGTAGGTAGAAAGTGAGGGTGGTATGTGCTATGGTGAGTGCTGTGCAGTGTGTAAACCTGGTGATTCACAGACCTGTACCCCTGGGGATAAAAATAAATGTTTATAAAAAATTAAAAAAAAAAAACAACCTCTTACAATACCTCATACAATAACTTGTGTCTCTACAATCTCTTGAATAAAATTTTTAAGTATTGCATTGTGTCTGAACCAGAAAGTGTGCAATGCAAATACTCTTCCAAAAATTTAAACATATTTGTCAGCAATATTTGTATTTCTTGCTTTAGAGCCCTGACTGTGGTAGAGACTCTTACTGGCTCATGTTAACCTTTCATCTGCACATATAATTTTCTCCCACCCCCCTTTCATGCCACACAATTGAATCTTTGTTTTGTTTTGTGTTTCCTTTATTTCTCAGCTTAATAGTACAGGATTCTTTCTAGAAAATATAATTTTATTATTTTTTTATTTCCCTGGAGTTAAACATAATAAAATTTCATCTGCACATTTAGAACTTTGTATTGCTGCATACCTATAAATAAACTTTAAAAATTATGATTGGCAAGGATTTCCAACTTTGTAAAAGCATAAAATGCTAACTAAAATTAACAAAAACATATCAATTCTGGCAAAATCTTTCCCATATGTGTAAATAAAACTGGATAGTTATAAAGTTAATGGAGGCAACAGGCTGTCTTAATTAAAATAAATATGCAACAAACCCAGTTAAGAGAAAGGTAAATCAGATTCCTTAAATTTTGCTAAGTTTTATCATCAGCAGTGAATTTATTGCTTATTGTTGGTGAAGTACTTGTTTTTCCCATTAATTCCTGTTCTTTGACCTCGGCATGCATGTGTCTGTGCTTCCAAACATTCCCCTATGTCAGCACAGTCTTTGATGTACTGGATTCTCAGAGGATTTTCCCCCATTTCTATGATTTATTTTCTTCTTCATTCTCTTCTTGAGTTCTAGAATTATTTTTCCTGCATTCCCTTCTCCCACAGATTATCTATGAGTCTGGGATTTCATTCCTCTAGGGAACAATATTTGGAAACTTTCTGTCCCTTGCTCTGTATACATAATTCTTTCTGCTATTTAAAAGGAGGTTTATTTAACAACCAAAGGTAGACAAGGCCCTTGCATTAGTCACAAATATGCATATTGTGAAAATGAACTGTGAAAATTTCAAACACTATATATTGAAACATAGTCTGGATTACTTTAAGTTGAAATTGATACCCCATGAACCTTGAATAATGTTATAAAGATCATATAAGGAATAATCAATGAAACAATAATTCACTTATCATTTAGAAGCTGACATTTTTCAAAGAGCAGTTGAAGCAGTTTATAATAATTTTCAGGCATAATAAAACCAGTAAAACCAAAATAAACAAATCTAGCTAATGTATCAATTGTGGTCAAACTCACGACCAGGATTTTTCTAGAAGCCTGGACAATAAGGAAACATGAAAGGGCAGGAACGTTGGAGAAAAAAACAAAACAAAACTACCATATGATCCAACTATTCTACTGCCAAGTATTTATCCAAAGAATGTGAAGACACTAACTTAAAAGGATATATGCACCTTATGCTCATTGCAGCATTATTTACAATAGTCAAGATATGGAAACAAGCTAAGTGCTCGCTCACCAATAGATGGATCAATAAAGAAGATGTGGCCTATATATACATAGAGTACGATTCAGCCATTTGTGACAATGTGAAAGGGCTTTGAGAGTATTACGCTGTGGGAAATAAGTCATACAGAGAAAGACAAACTATTATTTTACTTATATGTGTAATCAATAAAACAAAACAAATGAACAAACAAAACAACACAAAAATAAACTCACCCATTGGTGGTTACCAGAGAGGGGAAGGTGGTGGTGATGGGCAAAATGGGTGAAGGGGATCCATTTTATGGTGATGGATGATAATAGACTTATGGTGGTGATCATTTTGTAATGTAAACAAATAACAAATTATAACATTGTATGCCTGAAACTTATATAATGCTATATGCCAATCTTACCTTAATAAAAACAAAAAATAGAAACAACAAAAAAAAACCAAATTCTCAGTTGGTACTATATTTTTAAGAGGAAGTTATCAGGTAGTGGAACCAGGTAATTTATATTCAAATGAGTACTGCTATATTCAAATGAAGATGTACCAAGAATAATATCTTTAATTTGTAAGGAGTTTCTGGAGCATTCTGTTAAGAAATATTTTAAGCATAACTAAGCATAAGTTTGGGTACAGAAAAAACAGTAGTGTGATTGATAAATAATGTTTACCATGAACTCAAGCATGGAGAGAGGCAACTTTTATATCTCTTACTTGCCATTTTTAACTCAGCCCATCAATTTGCTTCATCTATGAGATAACCAAGGCTCAGATAATGACACATATTAAATATTTGACTTAGCCAATCAAGAAAAGATTTTCAGGGATTACGAAAGTACTAGATCATTAATAGAGTATTAGAAAAAATTTTTCTTCTAAGAATTCAAACAATAACAAGCATATATTGTAGACTAGCTGAAGTGATGTGGTGAGCAAACAAGAGAAATTCCACAGAGAATCAAACTTTATTGAGAATGTTAAAAAGATCTGCATATAAAAAGGTCATAAATTTCTTAACTATTTATCCTTTTATTTCATGCATCACTTTGAACACAGTAGGCAATCAATACATGTTTGTTGAATTCATTATTGAAAAGAAGGCAGGGCATGAGGTAGGCAATGATATATTAGTGTCTGATGAATGAGGAAAGAATAGAAATGAGGAGAGAAGATATTGCTTGTGGAAATCTTTCCTAATCTCTGCTTCTTTTTCTCCTCTCACAAAGCTTGGTATTTAACATTCAAGAATCTAGAGTCATTGAAAAAAATTAATTCATTTTTATTTTCCCTATATTCTGGTCTCTGAGACTAGAATGAGACTTTCACCTTTTCCAGTTCCTGATAGATATACAAACAGGTCTTTAAAAGATGTTGTATAAAGGAGGGAGAAATGACAGAATAAAGGGATTAGTCCATTATTATTAAAAAAGTTTGCTTGGGGGCGCCTGGGTGGCTCAGTGGATTAAGCCGCTGCCTTCGGCTCAGGTCATGATCTCAGGGTCCCAGGATCGAGTCCCGCATTGGGCTCTCTGCTCAGCAGGGAGCCTGCTTCCCTCTCTCTCTCTGCCTGCCTCTCTGTCTACTGTGATCTCTGTCAAATAAATAAATAAATAAAATCTTAAAAAAAAAATGTTTGCTTGGAGTTAGAGGATTACAGGACAGGATCAGTGGCAAAACAAATTGATGCAGCTGGTGCATTTCACTATGGTCACAGTGTACAAACAAAATAGAGTTTTGTTTGTAGTTCATTGTCTTTAGCATAAGCTTTCATGTTTTGAGTTCCTTTGGCAGTGAGAAGCCCCTAATTTGTTTTACCCTTCTCCTGAAGATAGAGGAATCATGGAGAGGCAAATTGTTGGATTCTTTTTCTCATGTTTGCTGTTGTTTCTTTCCTTCTTTTTTGTTAAATAAAAGAGACAATGTTAGGCACTAATCTGGGGGTGGATCAGAGAGTGGTTTTCTCCTCTTCTAGCAGGAAGCAACAGGGAGTCTGCCCCGAGAGATAGACAGAGAGAGAGAGAGAGAGGATGATAGATAGATAGACAGATATCACTCTTTCCTCCCTCAACGTGGATCTCGGCATCTGTTGTGCACGCAACATCCCTCCAGGTTCCCAGAGTCAGCCTTCTCCACCCATCCATGTCCTTCTAACCACTGAGCCTGATGTCCTTGTGCTCAGGGTGAGGCTTTGCACAATGGTTTCTGTAAGGGCCTATTTAGCCAGAGCGGCTCCCTCTCGGTTGAACAGCCATTTTGTTGTTTATGCAGTAAAACTTAAACTGCCCCTTCCCCCACCGCCTCCCCACGGAGGGGACTTACTTAAAAGCAAGTCCGGGAAACCAGTCCCAGGTAACAGTGCCCAAATACAAAGGCGGGTCAGGCCAGGTGGAGACATCCAATCAGTGGGGGACATATCCTGTCTCCCTAGCTACCAAGGAGTGTGGGCCCTGCCTTTTGGGCGCCAATTTTTTTTTTTAAAGATTTTATTTATTTATCAGATAGAGACCACAAGTAGGCAAAGAGGCAGGTGGGGGTTGGGGGGAGAGCAGTCTCCCCACTGAGCAGAGAGCCTGATGCTGGGCTCGATCCCAGAATCCTGGGATCATGACCTGAGCCAAAGGCAGAGGCTTTAACCCACTGAGCCACCCAGGTGCCCCTTGGGCGCCAATTCTGACCAAGGTGATAGGCTAGTTCAAATATCTACTATAGTGTAAATTGTAATTCAATTGGCCACCTGTCTGTGACCTAACATGACTATGCAACTTTCTCTGTGTGTTACAATCTCATTGGCCACCTATGTGTGGCCAGGCTCAACCACATGGCCTTTGCCCTTTAAAAGTTAGTCTGTAAGGCAGGGAGGGGGTCATCCTTTCTGTAAGAGGCGGCCCTGACCAGTCAGTTTGATTTTGTGCTGGCACAAAATAAAGCTTTGCTTGACCTTCACTTTGTATCAGTCTCACTCCTTTGATCATGGACCTAACAGTTTCTTTTCTTTTTCTTTTCTTTTTTTTTTTTTTCATACAAAATGGTTTCAAAGCACTTCTCCTGATCCAATAGTCCACACTAGGAGTTTTGACCAGCAATAATATCTCTTTTACTTGTTTTTTAATTGAAGTATAATCAGCATAAAGTATTATGTTAGTGGCGGGTTTGCTATATAATGATTCAACAGTTCTATACATTACTCCATGCTCCTCTAGAGAAGTGTACTCTCTTTCAAATAATACAAGTGATGTTGAGTTTTTAAGTTAGGTTAACATGAAAAAATACTACTTACAGACACATATATGATACGTACAGTGTAGGGGATATTTTTGAAAGGCAACGTTTCAAATATTTTCTTAACTTTTTATATTATTTAATTGCAATTCTCAGAACTACTACAACCTGAAAATTCTTCATTACATTACATATATTCCAATATTGACCAAAGAGTGAAATCAAGTTTTATTAGTTTTGAAGTATAGTAAGTCAGCATAAAACATAGTTCAAAATTAATAATTGCATCAATGAGTATGTTGCAGAGGTAAAGATACTAAAACAGGAGAATTACACCACTAAATGTTTTATTAATAGGGCAGGCAATTTCCTTAATTTAACCTGTAATGCACTCACAAAGCACTTAGCTCTCTTAATGAACGTATTTCCCATACTCTAGGGAATTTTGAAAACCTCTCAATTCAATTATTAAAGTGCTCACTGAGATTCAGTCAAACTGACTTCTTGTTCCTTATTCCAAAGGTAAATGACGAATTAGAGAAAACAAGGAATGTGAGATGTGGAATGCTTAATTAGCACCCAATTGAAAGTGCTTATATGTACATCAAAACAATGTACTAGCTGTTTCTTGGTTTTGTTTTCATAAATAATGCAAAATAGTCCAAGAATCAGGCAAATTTGTACAAAATACAATAAATGTGACTGAGAAAGACTGAGTAGTTGAATAGTCAATGAACAAATGAATAAATCATTTCAATGTTTCAGGTAAACTCTCTTCTTTTAATCAAAAAGTTATGCCCTAGTGGCTGTTAAGAATGGAAATTGTTTCCATATTTCACACAAATGTTCAAATTTCATATCATAGAAGCAAGACATTATTTTTGTTAGGAAACCATATATCATTAAAAAAATCATTTAGCTGTTGGAATATGAATATAAGTTGAAAAGTAAAAGGTGACCTTGCTGTGTTTCTTGATAAACTATTAATAGTTCAAAGAACTTAGAACTTTTTCAGTTATAGCCAGATACTTTGAACAAGTAACATATTTTAATTCAGCAGAAAACAATTTCTTTGAATTATGCCCCCAAATAATAAACACGTCACATTCTTCTCCATTGCATGATAAAAGAAAAAATGCTGGCAACAGTGTTGTACAAATCTGCGTTACTAATGTGACTCTTACATGACAAGGATTTTTATGTAAAGAGGAAACAGATTGCTTTGCTTCAGCAATCCACATGTACCCTCTATTATGTTTCCCGTGTTGCTGTTCTCTTAATTTCTTATGTAAAACCGTAGTTGGATGGGAAAACAATCAGGTAGCCCTGGGTATATATATGGTACAGCAACGCCAAAATATCCTCCTCAATAATTTTCTTGATTCATTTCAACCTCTTTGGAGTTGCAATATTAATAGGAAGGTAATAATATTGTTACACCCCTACAGGTTTAGGTTCCTTGGATTGAATTAATTGTCCTTTTACTTCCCTGCTTGTGATTTCTTGAAGATCCCTGTGATCCTTAGACTAGCTTGTTTTCCACACAGACTTATGTTGTTGGAAGAAGTGTATCTTCCAAACATGCTCAAGGATGTCACTAGTAGAACATTCCCGTAAACACTTTGCTTACTCGTTTGCAACATTTCTGGTTTCTCATCTAAAATGCTCTATTCTATTTAGACAGTTGACAATTAAATTTGATAACCAGTAAATATAGTGACCAATAATTAAACTTAGTGTTAATTCTAAACCTACTTTTATTAGGCCAAAACACATGTAAGTGACATACTTTGAGTAAAAAATGTCCAGCAACAGTCATTTTATGTTTTGACATCATATTTCCTTCTTTACCATTACAGGGACAAAATAACAATCAGAAACTTGGTCAGGAGTCAAACAGAGAAGACTTCAAGTTATAACCCAGGCACTTATGAGCTATGTGATTGTGGATCATTATTTAAACTGTTTCTCCTCAGTTTCTTCATTTGAAAATTGGGGATATTAATAGTCTACACTGCATTGAATCTTGGTGAATATTAGAGGAAGTAATGGACACACTGTGTTGTTACAGAGTGAGTGCTCAAAAATGTTAGATTGATTATTAACATTGGGTTCAATTAATATTTTGATTATCCTTCCCACCTTTTTTTTCCTCTTGAATTTCTTGTTGAGCACTGGTTTACTCCTGCTGAGTTTCCTGGTTTACCTGACCTGCTCTTGCATTCCTGGCCCATAGCATTTTCACAAACTATCTCATTTGAGTCAACAGACATTATGAAGTTTATGGGGTAGGAATTATTATTCCCCTTTTCCAAATGAGGAAACCAATTATGTTGCCTTTTCAGAGACCATACAGCAGGAAAAGGCAAGGCCAAAATTAGAATTATTATTATTGTTTCTTTTGTTTAACAATGCTGGTTTTTATAGGGTCATTTTAAATGGACATTCCTGGGCAAAAAATATTCTAACATTGATGACATTGGATTGACATGTTCATTTTGAAGAGGTCTCCTCATTCATTATAAACTTCTATTCTAGAAGTTTATGTAGCAATTATGTAGCAATTAATATATACCCATACTATATATTATATGTATAGACTACGTGCTTCTACTATATACATCACAACTCCATGAGACTGGCACTTATATTATCCCTCCCTTACAGACAAGAAAACTGAGCAGTAGTAAGCTGTGAAGTGAAGATTTGAAAGGGGGCCCTTTGACTCTGGGCATCAGCTCTTAACCGGAATGTGGTATTATCTCTTAGACAGTAAATTATACTGCAGACTTGGCTGCCTTTAAAATTTTCACTGCTCCTCAAGCAGTAAGTTTCAACATGTCTAACAAAACAAACACCCAGAACCCAAAACTTTGCCCCGATGAAATTTTATATCCTGACTAGAAATGATTTTCTAGATGTGTACTCTCAAAGGCAAGACTGCTACCTAATTTGCAGAGCCCAGTACAACATGAAAATACAGGATCCCTTGTTAAAAGGTTATTAAAAATTCTAGTTGGAATGCGACAGAAGAGCATTAAATCAAGTGTGTGGTCCTCTGCAGCATCAGGTCCTGTGGGGCTGTCAGGTAAAGCAGGCTTATGACGTGAGCCCTGCTCACAGAACTCATAACCCTGACTCTGGCCTTGACCTTAAGTTACCTCCTGTATACCTGAATAAGGACTCATAATATGGATAGGACAGAGGCACTGGAGACCTTTTATTAAGTCTGTCCCATGGTCACTCTAGTTTCTCCACTAAAAGCATCTCAAGCCAATGAGACCTGTAGTGAAGTAAGACATGGGAGAAAAGTAAGGCTACCAGGCCACAAGTCTGATTACTTGTATTAGGAGAAAGGAGAAGTAGAGACCACTTTTCATCTTAGAAGTCCAGAGTTAGGATGTGGGGAGATGAAAGAGGAAGTTCTGGGGAACTCACACCACCCCACAAGGAGGGACTAGCACTTGGCTTTCATCAGAATGGTGCGGGAACTTATGAAATATATCCATATGCCTTGGTCGTTTGGAGATAAGCCATATTAATTTATGTTTAACTTAAAAAGCCTGGCACTGGTCATCCAGATTATTTGCTTTTTCCCCTTTTAAAATTATAGACAAAAATGATGTTTTCAGTCTTTTTTTTTCTCTCTTAAAAGTAGAAAAGAGTGCATTTCTGGAAAATGGTTTTCATTAAGTCTTGAACTTTGAGTCAATCTTCGGAGTCAATCTTCGGTTAAAGGTATGGTCTATCAATTTTGTAGGCAATCAAGAATCAGAGCAGGTGTTTTTAGAATCAAAATATATAGGTTTAGACTCAGGTCCCTCTTCTTACAGATTCTGTGATCTTGGAAAAGTTAATTAACCTCTCTGAGCCTCTGTTTTTATGACACTTTTTAAAAAAAGATTTTATTTATTTGACAGAGATCACAAGTAGGCAGAGAGGCAGGCAGAGAGGAGGAAGCAGGGCTCGATCCCAGCACTCTGCGATCACAACCTGAGCCGAAGGCAGAGTCTTAACCCACTGAACCATCCAGGCTCCCTTCTGAGCCTCTGTTTTTTAATCCATAAAATGGAAAATTAGAAAAAATAATAACAACCTCAGCAATTTTTTATAAGCATTCAGTATATAAAGGTGCTTAGTGTAATACCTAGAACATTGTAAGAGCCCAGCAAATGAGAGACATTGTTTGATATAAATACATATGTATCTCACATATAAATACATTTATATTTCATGCATGTATATACTCTTAAGTATGTCATATATATCTGCATATATAAAATATATTTTTTCAAGTTTCTAAGTTTTGGGCTCTCGTATATTGGAGAAGCGGAAATGCTTGACTAGAAGAACTGGCTGTAATAATAGAGTTTCTCTTGGAGCTTCTGCCTGTCACTGGTAACTCAACATTCAACTTTACTGCTTTCAGATGAAATGACTACTGTCTGCCCAACAAGGGACTTTCTCAGCATAACCCTGATACTTCAAATCAAACTGACCTGAGTGTTTACTTGAGTATAAATCTAGTATAATCCTCAGAAAAAGGCAGGTGTGCTTCCTGTCTGAAATCATGGTGATGGGCTTTTAGGCACTCTGTCAAACATTGATTGGGATGTAATGAATTGCCATGTACTGAGATTATCTTGTTTAGACACAACCTCTCTCCCTAATCCCTCTCCATCTGATGTGTCTCTTGATTTTAGCCACAGAAAACAAAACAGGAAATACCTGAAGCTCTAGCGTCCCTTTTGCTGGAACTACGACAGAGCATATATCCAGATTTGCTTTCCAAATTTCAGTTTTAAAGCTCTCTCAAAATTGTTGATAACAGCTGCTTAGTTATATGCCCAGTATAGAATTCACTAAAAATTGTCAACTTGAAAAATAAAGCAAAAGCAGAAAAAAGCAGAAGCAATTGTATATCCAATATAAACTACACTAACTTTAAATATGCAAATCAACATGAAAATAACAAATGCTACTCTGTTGTTCTGACAGCGAATGAAACGATTTCAACAGTAGTCTTTACAAACTCTGTTTGTGAAATGTGTAATTTGTTTGTGTGTTGACCTCACAGGAAGTTCCCCTTGAACTATACTTGGAAGTTTCACTGAATAAATTATTCTTGGACTTTTGAATTATTAATCTTGTCTGCATGATATGCAAATTAGACGTCAGTATGTCAGTGGCACAGCACTGGGTTGGAAGCTGTATCAAGTTCCTGGCAAAGAATTTCTGTCAAGGGATCAGGGCCTTCCAACGGAATGGTAAGTTATAATGCAACTCATGTCACCTAGGTATACAAAGTAATGCCAGGCTTCCCATTAGGGGTTTCTTTTAAAAGTGGCCTGTGAGCAGTTAAGGTTTTAAGTAATGGGCAAATGAACTGTTAAACTGTCATTCATAACATGTAGAACAATGAAAGAAACTAAAAGGGAGTCATAATTTTTCTTCTATATTTATTTTTTACTAAATGTATTATCTTTTTAAATTGCCAAATACTAAATTTATTTTACTTAAACAGGTTTATCACATTTCCTAAATGTGACAACATATTGGTGACATATTTCAACAAAAAGAGTAATCAGGTTTGCTTAAATATAACTACTTAGAGAAAAATTTTAAAGTTCCTAAATCATACAAAATAATCAATATATATAATATTTCATATTTAGAAAAAAAATACATGAGAGAGAATCTCAAGGCATTTTAAAAATTTAGTTTAGTATTTATCTTTGTAAGAATTACAATTATGTTTGTAAAAATTACAATTGTTCAAGAGTAGAATTCACTAAGGAAAATTGGGAAATTACAAAAACTATTGCTAGTATACCTTTCAGAACTTTTTATAATTGGTGAATATTTTTTTAAAAATTCATAAACATATAGCTTGATAACTTACTATCACTTTTTAATACCTTGACTTATGATGTAAATTTTGATATATGTAAAAAATGAAGTTATCAAAATCAAATGATTGTACCTTTTCAGTATGAACATATATTTCTTCATTCAAATAGTTTATTAATGAAAATAGCAATTAGCTAAAAAAATACTCATATTGTCATGTAAATTTGCCTTAAAGAATCAGTCAAGGGTTACAATACACAAATGATCTTTGTTTAATTGTGATAATTAAGAAAAAATAATTTAAAAGCTAATGAGCTACCAAATATATTCTTAAACTTAAGCTTCAAAACTACATTTTTAAAAGGCTGACTAGACCTAAAGTGAAAGAAACATTCTAAATTAAAAATGCATACTACTGATCTGCTTATGTGAGTAAATTGAATATTGTTTGTAATTTAATAATTCTAACAGGTTTAGATATATGTTTGCATATATAATTAAAGGTTTCACTTTACTGATAACTAAAAAAACTAAAATTAAGAAATTAAAATTAAATTAAAAAATTACAAAATAATTCATCCAACATAACCATAACCTATTTATCATAATCTCTGTTTCCTAAAAATTAAAAATACAACCACTAAAAAGTAGAAGAGAGAGTATTAACTTTTCATTAGTAATTTCCCTTCAATTGAAGAATTTCCTTAAAGGATCAGCTTACTTCGTCAATTTGTAGAATTGCAATGGCCACACTAAAAACACCCTCAAATACAAACATCGTCTAATTTGGACTCCAATATCCAGAAAATTATGGGACGTTGAAATTGGCCAACAAATATAAGACAGCCTGACATTTATAACCACAGTTTATAACCATGTTAATATATTAAGGATTTAAGAAAATTATTTTAAGAATAAAATAAACATATCAAAAAGCAGATTGCAAAATATCATAAAGAACATAATCTCATTTTTGTAAAAAATGAATTCAAATAAATGTTAAATTATAAGATTGTATCCAAGTATTAGTAGTTGGTTTACAGATAATTTTCATTTCTTCTTTTTGCCTACCTGTATCTTCTTAGTGAATGTAACAGAATAGCATGCATTTTTAAAAGTTATTTAAAAAAAAAAAAAAGGATAAAGCAATCTGGGAAGCAGGACAAAGGTAACTAGTCATTCTCCTCCCTTATTCCAGTTCTGGTATTCTCTATCTCTATTGCCTCCCTGAATCTCCATTCCCAGTGTGTAGCTTGAAGGAGAAGATTTCTGCATGGCTTCCTCATGGCCCCTGACTTGCCCAAGTGGGAGTTACTGGGAACTTGGCAGATGGAGTTACGCATGTCTTCATGGCTCTCTTTTCCTGCTGTGGCAGTCAAAACTTCCAACTTCACAGATGCTACTGACATAAGTCAGAACGTTTAAGAACTGCATCACCAGAAAAATAAGAGTGAGGACTAGAAAAAGAGGAAATTCAAAATGAAACAAGTGAGTCTTAAGGAAACTTTCCATTGTCTTAATGTTCCATTGACTATGTGCACTTGCATTTTGAGCAATCCCCAAATACTGAAGTTGTCCAGATCTGAGCTCTGGGCAATTTAAGGCCTGGGCAAATAGTTTACAAAGAGAGAAAGGAAGACTGTAAGGAGTTTGCCATATCATAGAGGGCAAGGAAGAGAGTGCTTCCAGAAGTCTTGGAATTGAAAACAGTGAGGAAGAAAGTTAAAAATAATTATGAAGTATTACCACTAATCTATAAAACAAAACCTATTTAACAAAACCATTAACCTTTTTTGCTATATTTCTAGAAATCTCAATAATATCAAATACATGGTGATTTGGGGAAACAAATAGAAAATTCAGTAAACTGAAAGGAAAAAGGACACATTAAAAATTATCTGTTGTCCCATCCCTAGTGATAAAACTCTTAATACCGGGGCGCCTAGGTGGTTAAGTGGATTAACCCTCTGCCTTCAAAAAACTGATCCTGAAAATATATAATGAAGTTTTCTCTTTGACAAATGTATGTCTAAACAAAGCTACCTAACTACTACAATTGCATATTTTGAATATTAGTCATGTTATGAGCAATGTCAGATTTATAGTGAAATAGAGCAATGGTCTTATCTGACCTTAGAGGAAATATTTATAAAAAGTATTTTCCAAACAGTCAAATGTTTATCTTCATCTCCACGCAGGAAGCATTTATAGACCATCTCCTATCTGGCAGTCACTATGACAGATGTAGAAGATAAACATGAGTAAGATAAAGTTGCCAGAAATTCAAAGTAACGTAGTTTATGATGAGAACACAAAATGGGGGAACTGCACTTGGACTGGTGGGTCAGAGAATCTGTCTTGGGAAAACCACACTCAAATTGAAGCCTGAAAGGACTGCAGATATAAGGGCAGTGTATGTGATAGGGCAAGGATCAAAGGGGGAAAAGGTCAGTGAGAAGGGATTCAGTGAACTGAGCACTGGGAAAGTACCCTGTGCATTCAAAGAATAGGAAGAAGGAGAGCAAGGAGGAAAGTCATGCTAGGTGAGGCTGAAGTGGCCTACGGGAACCAAACCATGCATGACTTAAGTCCTCATTAAGGATTAGGACTTCATTACCTAGACAGTGGAAGGTCATTGAAATGTTTTGGCTGAGGAGAGTTAATATGATCCGAATTTTGGTTGTAGTTTTCAAATTTATCGGGCTCTCAGGTTGAAGATAGATTGAAAGGGAGCCAGAGAAGGTATGAGGAGACCCTAAAAGATCTAATACAGTCTAAGTTAGAGATATATCATGGTGGCCTGAACTAGAATGCTGATGCAAGTGATAGACTTGAGAAATAGCCAAACACTACTACAGGCAACAAGACTTGATAGCTTACTTGTTACTGGAGATAAGCTACAGCAGACTTCAAGGATGTTGCTTAGATATACAGTGAGCTTTCAGCATATTGTGGCGACTCTTGTTATCATTACTAAGACTTTAAGCCTCATATTTTAAATTTTAAAAAATCATGTTTTAAAACTAGAATTATATCCAAATTTAGTAAAATAACCATAATTCTTTGACAATATGGAAACAAAATAAAATCAATTAAAATAGCAAGACTGGAGTTATAAGAATCCCTGTGTCCTTTCCCAGATTCTGTTTCGATTAAATCTGACTCAGCAGGTGGTTGAACAGCTGCGGTCAAACATCTGGGGACAGAAATAGGAGTGAGGTGCTCCACTTATCTCATTATACCATTTCTTGACCTCTTTACTATTTGTCAAATCCTTTCTCTGTGTTTCTACCTCCAGGCCTTTGCATATGCTTTCCTCTATGTCTGGGACATTTTTGACCATTATGTGACATGCATTTGTTTGTTTCCTGGCTCTACCCAAGAGAGTATAAATTGTTTGAGATTAGGAACTTTGTTTGATTCAATGCTCTTAGCCCCAGTGCCTAGTATATAGTTCAAAGGTATTCTGATTAATATTTGTTAAAAAAACTATATTAGTGATATATCTGTATATGAATATGTATCTATATGCACTCCTTCCTAATATAATCAAACTTTCATAGTTCAAGTTGTAAGTGTTCTTTTTTAATATTATTATGTTCTGTGCAGTTTTATCTCTAGTTGTAGTCTAGCGTTCTAACCTTCTCTTTTCTCTTTCCTCTTTAGGCGTGGAACACAACTTGCCCAAATTGGCTGGTGGCAGAGGCTGTCCTGGAAAAGTATTACCTTTCCATTTTTTATGGGATCGAGTTTGTTGTGGGAGTCCTTGGGAATTGCATTGTTGTTTTTGGCTACCTCTTCTGTCTGAAGAACTGGAAATGCAGTAACATTTATCTCTTCAACCTCTCTATCTCGGACTTGGCTTTTTTGTGCACGCTTCCTATGCTGATTAGAAGTTATTCCAGTGGAAAGTGGATATATGGGGACCTGTTGTGTATAAGCAACCGATATGTGCTTCATGCCAATCTCTACACCAGCATTCTTTTTCTCACTTTTATCAGCATTGATCGATACCTGCTCATGAAGTATCCTTTCCGGGAACACTTTCTACAAAAGAAGGAGTTCGCTGTTTTAATCTCTTTGGCTATTTGGGTTTTAGTAACCTTAGAGCTACTGCCCATACTTCCCCTTATAAATCCTAATATAGCTGCCAATGGCACCTACTGTACTGATTATGCAAGTTCTGGGGACCCCCAAAACAGCCTCATCTATAGCCTGTTCCTAACCTTCGTGGGATTCCTCATTCCTCTTTCGGTGATGTGTTTCTTTTATTTCAAGATTGCTCTTTTCCTAAAGAAGAGGAGCAGGCAGCTTGCCACTGCTTTGCCCCTTGAAAAGCCTCTCACCTTAGTCATCATGGCAGTTGTGATCTTCTCCGTGCTTTTTACTCCCTACCATATCCTGCGGAACGTGAGGATTGCTTCACGCCTGGAGAAGTGGAAGGAGTACCGGTGCACTCGGGTCGCCATCAACTCCTTCTACATTGTGACTCGGCCCTTGGCCTTTCTGAACAGTACCATCAACCCTGTCTTCTATTTCCTTATGGGAGATCACTTCAGAGAGATGTTGATGAGTAAACTGAGGAACCAGTTCAAATCCCTTACATCCATTAGAAGGTGAGGTCCTGGACTGATGTTTCCATGCAGCAAAAAATGAGATGCTTGTGTAACAGATTATTTTATATGTGTAGCAGCAAGCCAATTCCAGTTTGATTTGACTCACGGATATAAATTGGAGAGGGACAGACCCAACACTGTTTTAAAGACACACTGCATCTGGAATATGTGAAAAGAAGAAAATTGGAAGTATTTATTGGTTTCTTCACCCAAGAACTGGACTGGCATTGTCTAATGTTTGAGCACGGAAGTCCAAAATCTTAGGTGTTACAAGACTTTCTCAATCAGTGTAAAAGGAATAACAGATAAAGCTTCAAATAGTCTGTATTTAATCACTGGTCAGATTGTAAAAAAAAAAAAAAAAAATGTGTTGGCAACATTCTTTAGGTTATTCTTATTTGTTTGGTCTTACAACTTAATGTGAAAACTGAGTAACAGATTAGGCATACACTCTTAAAGACTGTTTTTAGGAATTGTTCTCTTGAACAAAATTTAAAGTAAACCATAGCAACAAGCAAGAAAGCAAGGTGTTGAGTTCAATGATGCCTATATGACACTTATTTATATTGACATGAATAGGGGTCAAGTTGTAACTATAAGTCCTATTTTGTTGTATGGTTTTTAGAACAATGAACTGTATTAAATGGAACCTAAGGAGACAGTTCAACAAAGAGAGAGACAGGTTTGAGCTTATCTCTCAGGGAATTTAGGTGTAGATGATTGCTAGAAGAGAGACCACCACGGAGAGTTAGAAAAATTTGAGTTATAGAACACAAAGTGCCTATCAGAAAACCCAAGGTAAGACAAAGCAAACAAACAAACAAACAAACAAACAAAAAAAACAAAGGTGAATGCTTTTGGACAACTTTGTCTCCAAAGATAGTGACTTTTATCTGGTGTGAGCCTTGTTTTCATAGAACATTACATAAGGCCATTGAAGGAAGTATTCTAAACAAAATGCACTTTATGAAATTGTAGAATATATGGAATATTTATGTGCTTATCAATATAGATTAACCAGATACCACTCCGTGCCAAAAATAAAATTTGTAGGAAAAAAATACATGGATGCTTAGATTTTTAAAGTCAAATAAATGCCATGTAATAGTTCACTTATAAGCAACAAAATGTGTCAAAAGCCATATAACTATGCTCTTTTTCTTATAGTCATTAGCTATAATATGAAGGATACAGTAAGCATTATGAGTACAAAGAAAATTCTATTGTCCTTCCTGTTCTGAGATACTTTGGTGCTGTTATATTCTGACATTACAAAAACCCAAAATACCCCCAGTTAGTGCTTCCATATTTGAAGCTACTGAGATATTAGAAAAACATATTACTCGGGGTGCCTGGGTGGCTCAGTGGGTTAAAGCCTTTGGCTCTGGTCGTGATCCCAGGGTCCTGGGGTCGAGACCCCATCCGGCTCTCTGCTCAGCAGGGAGCCTTGCTTCCTCCTCTCTCTCTCTCTCTGCCTGCCTCTCTGCCTACTTGTGATCTCTGTCAAATAAATAAATAAAATCTGTAAAAAACAAAACATATTACTCACAAAGGGTTTCTTTTCTTACTTATTATTAGGTTTCAAGATATTTTTCAATGCCTTGTCTTTATTGTCAATATTTTAAAAATTTCAATGTGCTTTCCTAACTGTGAAAAAGAATCTCCTGAATTTCCTCATCAGAAAAAGCCACAAAAGGACCTTAGGAAAGAAGTATTTGCTTTTTTCTGCAAAATTAGAAACATATAATTTAATCATAATTTGCATTTTATGCATGAATTTTAATTTCTAAAGATGGAGTACAATTTGCCCAACCCCTATCCAAAGGAGTAGTGGGCTCTTTTTTTAAGTAATACAGTGGAAATTTTCTGAAACCATAAACTGTCTGATGTATCTTGTAACCAAACTGTTAAGTAATTTCATAGCATGTTTCTAATCCTTTTCTTGCTCAAATATATCATCCTGTAACTTAATCCTCAATAGACTAAAGAGACTTACACTAAAATTACAAGACCTATTCCATTTACTTTTTGTACTAGGTGATTGTGAAGATCATAAACAATAAATAATGGAAATCCCTCTTGGATTTGTAGTTTTCAAAGGAAATGATGTTGGGCTTTTGTATCTTGTCTTTTTAATTGGTTCCTCTTTGTTTTTAGAATCTGGCCCAGCATTTTGCAATCTGGGCCCATCTATATTATCATATGTTTATCTCCCACTGCCATTGTCACAAACTAAACCCTTCCACCAAAGGAGTTCTTTGCAGACCTTCCCTCACTGTGTACGGCTGGGTGCTCACTCCTGTCCCATCATGCCCCATATAAAAATTCTAAGCATCTTTTAAGGTCCATGTCATTTGTCACTCCTTCTTAAAGCCTTCCTTGGGTCTTCTCCTCCACTAACTGGAATAAATCTATCTGCCTCTGGGATTTCAGACTGCCTTTTTTTTTTTAATTTTTTATTTTTTATAAACATACATTTTTATCCCCAGGGGTACAGATCTGTGAATCACCAGGTTTACACACTTCACAGCACTCACCAAAGCACATACCCTCCCCAATGTCCATAACCCCACCCCCCTTCTCCCAACCCCCCTCCCCGCAGCAACCCTCAGTTTGTTTTGTGAGATTAAGAGTCACTTATGGTTTGTCTCCCTCCCAATCCCAAGTACCATTTTAATGAAATACATGATTTTGGGCCTTATTATACAGTTGTTTAGGTTCAAGTCAACTCTAAGGTCTGTAAATAGAAGAACCACATCTAATTTTTCATTGCCCTTCTAGCGCCCAGCAAGGTACATTTTAAATAGTTGTTGATTATGAATGAATGTCCTACAAACTAAATTTGAATTCAATGCTCCTTTTTGGTGTGCATTACTTTCTGTCATCACTGCTTTTGTAAGGATTGCTATTTTATACAAAGAATGCAGTGTGTAAACACAAACATCCAGACGCCATTGCCTTATTCCTTATATTTTCTTCTATACCTTTGAACGTACTTTTAACTGATGCTGAAAGTCTGTGTCTGCTAGTTCCAGACTTGGGTCATATCAAACTTGATCTCCATTGATTGCCCATTATCATACGTATCTAATAAATTTGGTTTGTATTCTGAACACTTTGAATAATACAGAGTCTCTGAATTCTCTTATGTTCCATTAAAGACTACCAATATTTTGTTTCATGGCTGAACCCAAATTCCAGACTCTGCAGTTCCACTATATTAGCCTTAACTGAGCTGCTTGAATCTATTCAGCATATCCATAATTCAGAGGTTACCTAGAGACTTGAGTCAAGCTGGTATGCAAGATGTGCAGTTCCCTTTCCCTAACTCTCTCTTCTCCAGGATCCTTCCCCTTCAGTTTCCAGGGGCTCAGTTCACCCTGAACTGGTCCTTTGCTTTCTCATGTCAGATAGGCTGAGGGTTTCTTTCTGAATTTTAACAACACTGCATACCCTGATAAGGACCTGCACCCAGAATAAGATTAGTTAAAAATGTAACTAGGAATGTAACTAAGTGCCTTTTACTTCTGCCAAGTATTGATTCCCTTCCTGTGCCTTCTTTTGTTCACTCTCTAGTGCCTTTATGTAGTTGGTTATTTCTGTTTCCTGGAGTTTAAGCTATTCTTGTAAGAAGTGTGGTTTGATAGGCCATTATCAGAGCAGAATCTTTTCCCCTTTAGAAGTTAATGAGCTTAACGAGATAATACAATTCTATATCCCAAATGATTTAAATTCCCTATCCTGGCTTCTAAATTAGCCTCTGCAGTTATTCATGCTTTCTCTCTTTTTCCTTGGACCAGTTTTGGTTTAAATCTAAACTCTGCAGTCATTTCCAACAAAAAAGCAGTTAAAAAAAAAACAAAAACACCAAAAATGATAATTTTCCTGAAAGCAAATAGCATTCACTGCCCATCGCCCTGCCTTTTGCTGATCTCCATTCCTCCCTCCATCTAGGTCCCCACTCCGTCCTTTGTGAAAGGTAATTTTGCCCCACTTGGAAACTGTGGTACTATAAATATTGGAGTACTCCAGCAGTCTTAACAATGAACTCTTTCAGGGCGCCTGGGTGGCTCAGTCAGTTAAGCCCTGCCTTCAGCTTGGGTCATGATCCCAGAGTTCTGGGATGGAGCCCCACATCAGGCTTCCTTCCAAGCAGGAAGCCTGCTTCTCCCTCTCCCTCTGCCAGCCACTCTGCCTACTTGTGCCCTCTCTATCTCTCTGTCAAATAAATAAATAAAATCTAAAACAAACAAAACAAAACAACAACAACAAAAAACACAATGAACATACAATGATGCATGTTAAGGAGGGCACTTGTAGTGATGAGCACTGGGTATTATATGTCAGCGATGATTCATTAAGTTCTACTCCTGAAATTAATATTACACTGTAGGTTAACTGACTAGAATTTAAATAAAAACTTGAAACATTTAAAAAAAAAAAAAAGTAAGACTGTCCATAAAAGAAATTCTTATCTCAAATCCAAAACGAATTGAAAATTTTCATTTTACAGACATACTTCTCATTTTCCTATGATAAATATTTAAAACATTTTCTTGTCTGTTGTTATAGGAAAGGAAGCATGTAGGGAAACTTTTGTCCTCCTGGAGAATTTTTTCCACCAAGCAATTCTCTGTGATACCACCTGAGTATCCTGTAATTTAACTTAATTCTGATATTATTAGAGAAGATAGATATATCTATATATCTGTATATACATAAATATATATCTATCTACCATCATGTGAAAGAGATTCTTCTTTATGTACCTATAAAAATGTAGAAGAAACCTTACTAAGAGACCTTAGTAGATACTTAGTAGACCTTAGTAGATAGGAGATTTATATGTTTAAATTAGTGGGGAAACCCTACTTTGGTCTCAAGTTCAAGTTCAAGTGCTTTGCAATCCAGACTTACCAGTAACAAATCAGGTGCTTTGATCTCTGTTTGCTATGGATTCCTATTGGGATACCCTATTATTCAGAACTCTAAATGGGATTTATCAGAACCAAGTCACCAGATCCCATCCTAAACCATCAGTACAAATAATAGTAATAACAAACACTTAGGTAGCACTTAAAATGTGGGAGGCATGGTTACTCTAGCACTTTATATATGTTACTCATTCAACTGTTGCCAAACCCGATGAAGGTTACAGATGAAGAAACCAAGGCACAGAGAGTTTAATGGTCTCATAGCCAGTTAGTGGTAGGACTGTACTACAAAGACCGTGCTCTTAACCTCCACATACTTGCCTACAATTGCATGGAGGTTCTTATACTTCAGGACCATTTTTAGATTCCATCTATGGATGTTTATTTTATAATTTATCACATCATTTGATTCCAGTGTCATCTTATAAAACAACTCTAAGGAAGACCACAGCAGGATGATGTGAGAGTAAGTTTTAAAATAGGCTCTTAAGTCAGCCACATTTTATTTACACATGCAGGATGTTGGACGCATTTATAATCTTGAATTTAACCATATGATTTGGAATCTATGGATAATGTTTCCACAAGATAGAATAAGCTTGAGAATATTAACATGTCAGAATAAAAATTTCTGTTAAATGATAGTATATAAGGTTTATAGGTAACTGGCTACTTTTGTAATGCAGTGATATATCTTATAACCCAGAGTCTTGTGATTCCCAGTTAGAATCAATAAGTCATGTTTATATTTTCTCTAAATTTTAATAATATGGATATTTTATTAGAAAATTTATTCTTTGATAACTTCCTACTGAAAGTAACAATGTATTCAAATGTAAAATTTTCTCTTATTCATTATAATATGTAATTAGATTTACTTTGTAATTAGATTTTACATTGTTTTTGATATGAAAACAATGATATGGAGAAGGGAGATTTTTAATTTTTTCCTACTAAAAATGTACTTTTCTTCACTTAAAATTTAACTTTTAAGAATACAAAGAGTTTGAAATTAATTTAATGAAAGCTAACTTCAGCACTTTCCATTCAAAGTGTATTAAATTAAAATATACAAAAGTACCTGTTTTAAAAGTCTCCATTCGAGTTACTTGTAGCAAACTTTAAGATTATTATCAAGGGGAAAGGATGAGGATATTCATTCTTCAAGTTAATAGCAGTTGCTGAAGCAGGGCTGTCTCAACTTGCATGTATTACATTGTACCCACTTCCTGTGGTTTCAACGATCAAAAACTATGTAACTTAGTAAATGTTTTGGTGTGTTGGAAAATTGAAATGTTCTACAAGATTTCTAATGTGTACATTAGAAACTATTACCTCAGTTTTAGCTTCAGTTTGTCTACAGCCAGGATAAAGACTTGCTTGGTAAATCATGGGGCAGGGCAGAATGCACTGTGTGTATATGAAGGGTTCAACAGGGGAAGAACTTATCCTCAGTAGAAACAGGCGAATTCAGCCAATTCTTTTTCCAGGACAAGGCCTTTGACATGAGAAACGGGTGATTCTGAGTGCAACACAGTGTGGGTCACTTAGATTTTTTTTTCCCCTAAATCCCAATAGTCATGTCTGAGTTCTATGGAGAAGAATGGATAAAAGTTAATTGAAGAATAGTTTCATTAAAATCTTTGTAAAACATTGGAGCACAAGCAGCATAGCTTTGTGAGCAGCACCCCTCCCCCTACCCCAAACACCCACACCACACACATTATCCCAAACCTCTGTATAGTAGAAGGTAAAAACAGAGAAGAAAGATTCTCCCAAATGTAAATGTGGAACATCAAGGTATTTTGAAACTTGAATAATAATACAACATCCATTGGCAGTGATGGTGGCTTCCTTTAGAACTTTTGATGCCAGACCTAAGTGGAAGTACCTACAAGGAGCAAAGCTGTTAGTAAGATCTGTGTTCAGCAATCCCAGCAGAATGGCATGAGAAAGAATCTTCCAGAAAAGGAGAAGGAAGCATGAGGATATTTATGAGCCTAAATAAAACATATCCCAATGGCCTTGCATAAATACATACCTGGGCAGGATTTCAGACATGCTGAGTAGGTGGAGCATAACCAAGACCAAGCATTGGTATTCTGTAATTCTATTCAGGCTTCTATATTGATGGACTTGGGGGAAGTCTTGACAAACACATAGAAATTTATTGTATAGAGAGATAAATATATACATGTGTAATACATTTAACCAGAAAGTAAAGCTCATTATATCAATCATTCAACCATTTTTTTTCCTATGTCAAGTTTTCTCATTAAACTTTTGTCTGTACTAGAGATTGATGAGACAAACTGAGATGTGCTATGGGTTCTAAATACATTCAAAACAGGGGTATCTGAGTGGCTCAGTCTGTTGGGCAACCAGTTCTTGATTTCAACTCAGGTCATGGTCTCGTCATGGGATCAAGCCCCATGTTGGGTTCTGTGCTCTTTCTTCCCTGCTCCCACTCTCTGTGTCTCTAAAATAAATAAATAAATTAATTAATCTCTAAAAATAGATTTAAAATAAAAATAAAAACATATTATGTAAACAGGTAGAATTATGTGCCAGCTTGCCACTTCTATAACAAATAGACTTATTCAACAAATTCAATAAATATTCAACAAATATTCATTAAATTCTTGCCAGTATTTGTCAGAAATGTTGTAATTGGTCAAAGTATGAACAACAAATATTCCCTTCCTTCAATTAGCTCATGATCTTTTTTAAAAAATATTTTATTTATTTATTTGATAGAGAGAGAACACAAGTAGGCAGAGAGGCAGGCAGAGAGAGAGGGGGGAAGCAAGCTCCCTGCTGAGCAGAGAGCCCCATTCGGGGCTCGATCCCAGGACCCTGAGATCATGACCTGAGCCCAAGGCAGAGGCTCAACCCACTGAGCCACCCAGGCGCCCCTAGCTTATGATCTTAATAGGAAAAACAATTGTATACACAGACCTGCCTAACGTGGTCAGGGCAAAAAGAGAGGTATCCCCAAATTGCAAAAAGTACATGGAAGAGAGATCGGAGTATGTAGAATATGGGTAAAAAAGGAGGATCAGAATTTTACTTTTTGTTTCATTCAATAATTGTGATGTGCTTAAAAGAGAAATGATCATTCATTTTACAAGATCACTGAATAATCACCGAATAGGTGATTGTGGATATATCTTGTTTATAGAATTTGAAATGGTTTTATTGTGTCATTTAAGATTTTAAGATTAACCAGGATCATAGAAGGATTATTATATATGATGTCTTAAAATAGTCTTAGGGGAAGTATAAATTACAGGATTTTTAAAAAAATATTTTATTTATTTATTTGATGAACGGAGATCACAAGTAGGCAGAGAGGCAGGCAGAGAGAGAGGGGGATGCAGGCTACCTGCTGAGCAGAGAGCCTGATGCTGAGCTCGATCCCAGGACCCTGAGATCATGACCTCAGTCAAAGGCAGAGGCTTAACTCACTGAGCAACCTGTGTGCCCTGGATTTTTTGTTGCTGTTGTTTGTTTGTTAATAATTCCTTTTACTTATATGGAATTTGAGTTGGTGAATATGGAAACACTTTGCTGGCTACAAAGCCCTGAATGAAGTTTTTTTTCATTTGATTTTATCTTTCAGTCACGTACTTGTTGTTCTTTCGAGAATCATGAGTGATACAACACATACATTTGCAGAGAAAACTGACATCTGATATTTTTGGTAGCTAGGAAATATTTCTGTTGTGGTACAGATAAATATACAATTAAATATTTACATCTCTAAATAACAAAATTTCAAAGAGATAATTAATTAAAATAATGTAAATAAAAGTGTTTCTTGAACTAAAAAAAAGAAAGTCATTCATATTAGCATGTATTACTTAGTTTCTCAGAAAGAATAAACATGCTTGGTTTATTGTCTCATCTTCCACAATTCAGAATTACTTCATTTTTAAGAAATTCTCCTTCCTTAAGATGCTATTCAAACTATTTGTATATCTAAGAATGTCTAGAAAATTTTTACTCACAATTCCATGATCTATAAATAATGATGAATTAACGTTGATTCTTCGTCTTCAATCATCCTGAGATTTTTAACTTTTTATTTTGGAGCATAAGGTAAACTCGTAATAAATAAACAATAGTAAAATGAACTCCTAATGTCCCTATCATGTAGCTTCAATATATACCAATGAATGAAAGATCTTGTTTTATCTGTACCTTCATCATTTATTGAAGTAAATGCCCAGCATCACATCATTTAATCCATAAATGTTGATACTTAACTTATCTCTAAAAGATAAGAATTAATTTACTTCTTTAAAAGATTTTATTTATTTATTTGAGAGAGAGCAAGCACAAGCTGAGGGAGCAGGAGAGGAGAAGCAAGACTCCCGAAGCCCCAACCCACTCCCCCGCCCCCCCGAGCAGGGAGCCGGATGTGGGCTCAATCCCAGGACCCCTGAGATCATGGCCTGAGCTAAAAGCAGATGCTTTACCAAATGAGCCACCCAGGCACCCCAAGAATTTATTTTTAAAACTATTATGTGATAGAATGAGTTATTGTTTTTATGTCTTCACTTCTCTTCCATTACAGAATTATACGTTCATCTTTCCATGTGACTTTGCTGTTCCTCCCCTGTGGACAGTTTATGTCCCTTCCTGTGGATATTGAACTTGGTTATGAAAACAGTGTATAATACTAGTGACATGAGATGACACCAGCAGAGACTACATACGGCTGTGTGATTAAGTTTGGCCTGTGTGCTCCTGCTATCTGCCACTAAAAATACATGTAATCTAAGGAGACTAAGAAACTCATCCAAAACAGGCTGAAGTGGAACCACTAATACAATGTAAAAACTGGGGGGAAAGAGAAACACGTATTTTTTGAGATTTGAGATTCAGATTAATTTTTGCATCTGAAATTTCTTTATATTTCTCCAATGTTGTTGTATATTAAATATCTAAGTTTAAAATTCTTAATTCTATAAAAAATGTGATATATATTATAAAATGTATAATAAATATATAATAAATATATATTGTCCATGTATATATGTGTGTATATATATATTATGGGCAATGTAGTAAATGTGTATAAACCAAATTCTTTTCTCAATTTTTCAAATTAGAAGTACACATTATACTTGGTTAATGTCTCAAAAATCTCTAAGCATCTTTTCCATTTCTTTTATTTTATTGTCATTTACTTGTTGAATAAATTAAGTTGTTTTCCCTGTAGATTTTGCTGTGATCTGAATTTTTGTGATTATATCCCTGTGATTGCCACTTAACATTTTCCTCTGATTAGTGGATTTTGAATCCTTAGGCTTACTCAGTTTCATGCTCACTTTTGCTTGGTTGCTTTTGTAAGATGGCTTCATAGATGCTGTTGTGTTCTTTCATCAAGAAATACATAATGTCAGGGGCACATGGGTGGCTCAGTGGGTTAAAGCCTCTGCCTTCGGCTCAGTTCATGATCTCAGGGTACTAGGATCAAGCCCCGCATTGGGCTCTCTGCTCAGCAGGAAGCCTGCTTCCTCCTCTCTCTCTGTCTGCCTCTCTGTCTACTTGTGATTTCTGTCAAATAAATAAATAAATAAAATCTTTAAAAAAAAAAGAAATACATAATGTCTAGTTCCCTCCATTTTGTAATGTTAGAAACCATTAACAATGAATGAATGGATTCATGAATCTTTAAAGAATTAAATATGGTAATATTTTTAATATTCTTTCTTTACTTATTAACTGTAATACTCCTATAAAGAGGCAATTCACATATCTGCTCTTCCCCAGGGGTAACCAAATAAATATAGAAGAAAAAGGATAAATGTTTGTCATTTCCCTTCATTTAGCAGTTTTTAAAATAATAACCTGGGTCCTTAGCATTCTCCCATATTGACAATATTAAACTCATGGATTTAAACTTTGTGATATATTTAAGCTTATTATAGTTATATCTTTGTTTATGGTCAGATTATTCACTACTTGGCCCCTGAGAAATTCCTCAGATAGACTCCTAAGTATTTTGGTACAACTTTTTTGGTGTTTTTGATAGTTTCCTTGCTATTTTCTATGCCCATCTTGTACATTTCTTTTACTGACAACAATCATTTATTAAGAAACTTTCATTATTTTTAGTGAGAAATTAATATTTTTAATTTGAGTGCTGATTGTGTGTTTCTTCTAGATTGTTCATTTTTCTAGGAATTATAGTGCATAGATTTTTTTAAGATAAAATACATTATAAGAAAAAATTTAAGATAAAATATACCATGAGTTTATACTCTATTCTTTTTCCCATCCTAAGAATCCTGATTCTCAAAAACATAAGAAATGATAAATTTATGATATCACAGTATTTTCTTGTTTTTTTTCTAGCTTACATTTATGTCTCAGAATGTCAATAGCAACACTACCACAAACAATATGATTTTAAAAATTATTTTAAGATACATATTTCATTTTGCAGTTATTCTTCTCCTTAGAATATACCTATTAAAGGTGCATAATTATGACTATATTTTGAAGTCAGTTGAAATAGTTTGTTACTGCGTAGTTATATCAATAACTGGGTACACTTTCATTCTTTGCTACCAATATAAACATGCATACTAGGTAGTTTCCAAAGATGGCCTCCATCAGTTTTTTTCTTACTGCTCATATGTGCCACTGTCCTTTTGAGAGGTGGAGTTTATTTCTCCACACCTTGGATCTTGGTTGGTCTTATGACTGCTTTGACCAGTAGAGCAGAAGTGATTTCTGTGGATTTATGAGCCCAGGACTTAAGATAACTGACAGCCTTTGCTTCCTTCTTTCTTCTTAGATCTCCTTGGAACACAGTCCTTAGGCTTGAGAAAGTCCAAAAGGGTTTGATGATAGACCCATGTGGAGAAGAATCAAGACCCCCAGTAAGAGTCTCAGCTAAGATCCCTACAGATGGCAGGCAACAACACCAAAGGAATCATTGTGGAACCTCCAGGTCTTCCAGTACCCCAGACCTAGAGCCTGCTAGTCTATGTCTTTTGTAAAGTTAATTTACATAACTCAATTTACATAAAGTCAAAAAATATAAAGTATATTTCTTGAGATCTGGCACTGCCCACTCACCCACTCACTTCCTTTATCTGGAAATTTTCTTCTCTTTCCTTGAGTTGACACGGTTCTTTTCAGTTTGGATTCTATGCCCAGAAGCTAGTTCCTCATCATAGTTGAACTTTATCCTACAAGACAGCTTCAGTTGATTAATTTTGAAAATTCATAAGACTCTGAATTGTTCTAGCAACCTCACACCTGACTGTGGACCCCTTGGGCAAAGATGTAAAATTTAAAAATCTACCCCCTCCCCTGGCTGCAACTTCTGATTTTTGGATTGGCCTATCACACCTTTAGTGAATAATTATTGGCAATTTGGAGGTTCTCATGTCTTCAGACCCATCAGATACCTCACTGCTTCCACTTGCTTCCTCCCACTCCACTACTGTCATCATTTCCCCAACTGTCTCAACTAGTTTGTTGTAGATGTTTGGCAAGGAATTTGGGTTTTGTTATCCTAGTTTCTCTGTTTTTAGTGGGAGTAAATTGAGGAGATGACACCAATTCTTGCTATTATAAATGTTAAATCAACTCATACCACAAGTGAAGAAAATAGAGAAGATGATTTGAAAGAAAGTCAGAGTGACCTGAATTATAATTTTAATCTTGCCACTTACTGGCTGTGCGAATTTACAAAAGGTTTTTAGTATCACTAAACCTTAATTTGGTCTTCTAAAATGGAGATAATAATGGCTTTTTGTTTCATAGTATTATTGTAATGGAGATGCTGCATGATGTACCTAACACACTAATGCAGTGAACAACACATAATAAGCATTCTCTAACTTTTACCCCACTTATTACTTAGAAGTGATTTTGAACTTCTCTATGAGACTGAAAATTTAACGTTAGATCACATCTAAGAATAGTACAGAAAAAGATTAATCGTTATTTCACTCTTTTCCACATGTTTGTCCATTGAACACTTTCATCAAAAGAAGGCCCAGAATAGTGGCAGAAACATTCTATATAAAACAATAATTATCAGGATAATTATTATTAATAATTATTGTTATTATTGAGCACCTATGTTGTACCTAATGTTGTATGTCTATTCATACATTTAATCCCGAATGTGACCTTTACAGTAGTCTATTACCTCATCCATCTCTATGAGGTAGATTCCTCCATCAGAGGAATCTGATAAACTGTTCAGGTTAAGCACATGAAAATTTCATGTTCACTCAGTTGGAGTCCAGAGAACTCCATGCTGCTCTTTTACAAGTAACAATGGAAGGAACCTAGCTTCAAGAAAAGAGGAACTTGGTATAGTCCAGAGAAGAGTAGATTTGGATGCTATTTGCAAATATTCAAAAAATGTTCACAAGGAAGAGGAATTAGATGGAGTCTGAAATGCTTTACAGGACAGAACTCGTCCAGTGGTTGGGAGAGAATTGAGGTGATGCTCAGTTCTAGACAAGAACAAACTTTCTATCCTATGAGTATCTGAAAATTGGATGAGCTGCCTTGAGATGTGATGTGTTCCCCATCACTGGCTATGCTTTGTGTTGTTGGAGATGCTGTAAAAAGCGTGCATGTCTTAAATGGGTTAGGATGACCTCTGGGTTAGAGAGGCTGTGACTGTGAGTACTGCTCCAAGCATAACAGAATCCTGGAAAAAAAAAAAAAAATCCCAACCTTCAGGCACCTGAGGTTAGTTTAGACACTCATACCAAAACAAAAACAAACAAACAAACAAAAACCTATTAAAAAACTCCCAAAACCCAACGTTTTTTTTTTTTTAAGATTTTATTTATTTATTTGACAGAGAGAAATTACAAGTACACTGAGAGGCAGGCAGAGAGAGAGAGAAGGAAGCAGGCTCCCTGCTTAGCAGAGAGCCCGATGCGGGACTCGATCCCAGGACCTTGAGATCATGACCTGAGCCAAAGGCAGCGGCATAACCCACTGAGCCACCCAGGTGCCCCCCAACTTTTAATCTATACTGAAACCATCCTCTATTATGATCAAATCAAAATTGTTCAGAGTTTTTTAAACCATTTAAAACTATACAGGTGTAATATCATCTAACATTTAGAGTGCTTACTATTTGTAGGATCTAATGATTCTAATAGCTCCACCTGAATTAAATTATTTAACCCTCCTAAGAAATTCACAAGGTAGGTATAATTTTCATTTTACAGATGATAACATCAAGGCACATCAGGGGTAAATAACCTGTCAAGGGTTACAAAGTTAGTAAATGAAGGAGAAAGAATTTGAACCTAAATTATCTGACTCCAGAATCCACACTCATACTATGCAGTGGAAGTGATGATGATAATAATAGAATTCATATTAGCTACCAAGATCCAAACATTTTCTAATTTTGTGGAGCTAAATCTTATACCACCCTCATGATATTCATCATCTTTAATCTTATCCATAACTGAGGAGACTAAGCCATGGCACAGTTATGTATCATGTTTCTACTAATTGTAATTGGATCAAGGATTTGAGCCCCGGAGCATAGTTCTAAAATCTCTGCCCTGGGATATCTGGGTGGCTCGGTTGGTTGGGGTCTGACTCTTGATTTTGGCTCAGGTCATGATCTCAGGGTCATGAGATGGAGCCCCAAGTCTAGCTCCAGGCTCAGTACAGAGTCTACCTGTGCTTCTCCCTCTGCTCCTCTCCTTTGTTTTCTTTCTCTCTCTCTTGCTTTTAAATAAATAAATAAATAAATCTTTAAAAAAAATAAAATCTCTGTCCTTAAATACCATGCTTTCCATATAATTTCATGCAACTATGGTCTACCTACCCCACTGATTATGCTCTTCTAGTGTGATTCAACTCTATTTTTTTTTTTTTTTTTCAGATTTTATTTACTTACTTGAGACAAATAGAGAGTGAGCGAAGAGAGAACTGATCAGGGATCAATTCAAGTACCCAAGGGATCATGACCTGAACCAAAGGCAAATACTGGGGATCATGACTAGACAGACACTTAACTGACCCACCCAGGCACTGCTTAACTCTACTTCCTCCCTCCCTCTCTCTCTCTCTCTCCTAGAAAAACCTGCCTTCAGATACTCATTTATGTCAGTGTGACAGACAGACAGCCTCAAAGCAACTCAACACAAACTGATTTAAGAAATGACTCTGCTTCATGGGCACCAACCTGCTCTGGTTCTTCTTTAAGCAAGTCGTACCAGCTACCGTACGGCATCACCTTTCAGGGAAAGTTATTTGCATTTACTACAGTTCAAAACTCTTACCTGAAGGACAAAGATGGTGTGAGATTTTAGGCATGAATTAATTCCTTATTTTATTTTTCCAACACCACAGAATTTATAACAGGCTAACATTTAGATAATTTATGTAAATCTAGCTCAGACTGGAAAATCCCTTTTCACCACTACCTTAATACAACCTGATGCTACTTATGTCCCATCATTTTTCCTTTACCTCATTAGCACTCTGCTTTTAACAGCCCATGCTTAGTCAAGTTGATTTAAAGTTTCACTGTCCAGATGCTGCATTTTATGAAAGATAGTAAGAGAAAATAAAGCTCTCATTTCTTTCCTAGTGTAATTTCAGAGGCTGAGGTGCTGATGGCTGCATGGAGAATGTACTGAGTCCCTTAGAGACTCTGGTGGCCAGGGCATCCATTAGCCATACTAAGTACATCAATAAGGAGTAGTGTGGGTAAAGTTTTCTGTTTCCCCTTTTAATATTTGTCTTTCACCAAAAAGTGATGTTGAGGGGCATGTGGGTAGCTCAGTCGGTTGAGCGTCTGTCTGGCTCTTGACCTCAGCTCAGGTTTCGATCTCAGGGTTTTGAGTTCAAGCCCTGCACTGACTTCCACACTGGGCAGGAAGCCTACTTTAAAAAAAAAAATGATGTTGAAAAATAATCTGTTGTCAACAGAATCTTTCCTCATGATTTTATTTGCTACATTAACTCTCCTAGGTCATAACTAATGACTTTCTCATGACCCTGAGTTTCCTGGATTTGTTTACTCAGGGCAGCTGCACAGGTTATTTCTGCATGTATCTTAGAGTCTCAATAATGAAAACTGTCTCAATTGACAGCACCAAAGGTTATGAATGAAATTGATAAGGAATATAAAAATGTGGATATACAAACACATTTCTACCATCTGTGCTACTAATTGAAGTGATGCCACAGGCAATGCTATTCAAAGTGGAATACAAATGAAATTTGAATCATATGACATTTTACAACAGATTTTCCTTCCTTGGAAATGCCTTAGTCCAATATTAAAATTAATTTGCATTCTTTAAAAACAAACAGACTGGCATAGGCAACAGCATATCATACTGGATAAGGATAAGAAGTCGCCTTGGGATTCATAATAATATCTTGACTAACACACACACACACACACACACACACACACACCCCATCTTGTGAAAATCAAGAATTGCTATGTTTCTTTTTGTTAGTTTATATGTCATATATCTTAATTTCTACATTATTATATAAGTCCAACTATTAACCTTAAAACAGCCAGTTATTTTACCAGCAAAACGGGTTTATTTGGGTATAGCAGAGGAATTGCAACCGGTGACATGCAAGCTATGACAAATCATAGGCAAGTCTGGAGATCAAACCAGAGGAACATTACTTTACAGAAAAAAGGAGGAAGTTGGGAGGGACTGCTTTTGGGGGAAAAAAAGAAGTCTACTGGAGGAAAGCGAAAGTTCAGAGTAGTGATGGTTTTTCATTGGCTGAATTACGGTATTTTCTTATTGGCTGAGCTTGTTGCTGGGTAAGAAGAAATTCTGCCCTCCTTTTGCTGGAGTAATAAAGTAGGCTTCTTCTCTTTGGAAATGCAAGGTCCCTTCTTGTTGGAGTAAGCAGTTCTGCAATTAATGAGGAGGAATGGTAAAAGGTGAGTTTCCCTTTCTGGTTTCCTGACTCCATTTTAAATGAGGTTTTCTATATGCAGCTTCACAAAATTAAATCAGTTGTTACATACATTAAAAATGCCAATTATAGAAGCCATACCAAGAGAATAGCTAACAGTGACTCATAGCCTGGGGCTCAGATTCCAGATACAAGGTAAGTCACAATACTGAAGGAAAAACAAGGGTCAGGTAAACTAATAAGGGTCATAAACTAAAGGCAAGCATTTTTTATGAGTCAGGGAGCACTGTCCCTTCTGTAGACATCCCAGGAATCAGAGAACAGACAGAAGTCAGACAGCTCCTATATAGGGTCTGAGAATGTCAACTTCAAATCCTGGTTCAGTCAGATATACCTACAGAGCCTGAGGCAAGTGATTAAATCTCTCTCAAGCTCATATTCCTCATATTTTATTGGGATCACACCACTGCTTTGCAGGTCATTCTGAAAATTATGTGAGTAAATGAGTATTAAGTGCAGACACATCATAGAAACTCAGTAGTAGTTATTTTCTCTAACCAAGATCAAAACAGAAGAAGCAAAATTAGTACAAATTGAGGTAGTGACTTGCATGTCAGCAGTGTATCCTGGGGTATTCTACAATCTCTAGATTATTCATTACCAACTCAAACAAATGAGTTGCTCACAGTAGCTTGCATTCTCTAACAGAAGAATTTTGATAGTGAGGCCTGGTGGAGGGTGATGCCTATGAAGGGAATGGGTATGGCTTGTTGATTCTTTACTTTGTTTTTACTAGCTGACAGACTGTTCACAACTCCAGGAGGCAGAGGTATTAGCCAAGTGTGAGTTTCTCTTTTATTTTTAAAGATTTTATTTATTTACTTGAGTGAGAGAGTAAGAATGAAAGAGAGCACAGAGGAGAAGCAGACTCCCCATCGAGCAGAGAGCCTGCAAGGCCCAATCCCAGGATCCCGAGATCATGACCTGAGCTTAAGGCAGACGCTTAACAGACTAAGCCACCCAGGTGCCCCAAGTGTTAGGTTCTAAGAGTAACCAATGTGTTCAAAGTCAAGTCAAAGGCAGAGCTGAAACTGAAAGAGTGGTTCTTAAGGCATCTCTACATAGATAACTATAAACTATGATCCATTTTAATAGAATCACAAACCCACAAAAGTTTAGAAACAGAAGTGTCATAATTACTCAGTTCCAAAGACAAAGACAATAACAACCAAAGGCAACATGTTTGATTAAAATATAAATCATCATTTTAAAACATAAACTTGAATAACTAAAAATTATTTAGGATTTAAAAGAACTAAAAAAACTAAGTGTTCTCTCACTACAAATTAATTGTTAAGACTTTTTGCCGTAACTAAAGCTATGTCTTCTCTTGTCTGCTCTCCTCTGATGAACTTTTATTTTAATTCAGATATCAAGATTTCAGGATTTAAACAGAAAGACTGAGTCTGAAAGACTTTGCTTTGCTGATGAGAAATTTTCAGTCACTGAGATAAATTCAGAGACTTTGTATCAGAGCAAGTTTAGATACAACTCTTGATACTACTGACTTAATCAACAACAAAACCTCTACAGCTGTAACAGAAACTTCCTCTTTTAGATAAAAATTTGCAACTTCAGCCCCAGCCCTAGGTCCAGGCTTAAACCCAGAAAGCCCTCAGGAAAAGACCACACCCAGACACCCCCAATCTGCCCCCCACTGCACCCCCGCAGGCCATTTTATATCTATGCCCAGAGCCAATCCAGAATTAGGCATAATCCCAAACCCAGATTTAGGATTAAGCTTTGTCCTAGTCCCAGCTTCAGGCCCCAAGTCTCGTTTAGAAACCAGGCCCAGGCCCAGACCAGGCTTACCCCATGATCCACAGACCCACCACAGACCCATTCCTAGGCCCAGCCTCTGGCCCAGACCCAGACAAGGGCTCCATAGCCTGGCTCCTGATCTCTTATCTCTTTTCTTTGCCCTCTTGTCTGAGGATTAGCATCTATGCTAAGGTAAACATTGTCTGTTTTAAAATAATGGAATGATATGAAGAAGGAAAATAGATGAGTTATATTTAATTTATTTTTTAAATCCAGTAAAAATCAGGAAAATTTTTAGTTTTTCGTAAAATCTTTAAGAAGGTACACTGGTGTTCTTTTGTTGTTTTGTTTTTGTTTCTTTTTTTATTTGAAAACTTCATAATTAAACTTTCCTAATAGGTGTTTTAATATTTTTTAATATTTTTGTTCAATGTGCCATATGATTCACTATATAAACTATGCTTAGTTTTGTGAACCGGACCACTCAGAGTATATAGTTGATATCACTCTAGTGGCACTGATTCTGTTTGGCTTTATTTATTACACAGAGCTCTAGAATCAGTGGAGGGAGGGGCGAGGGGTGCTGAAAATTCCCATTCCCAGACACAGACAAACTTCTAAGGTCTAGTCCTGTGTCCTGTGAGGCTCCCTTTCCTAGTGACAGGTTAAACTTCTGTCTCTTTTGACTGAGAAAACTACCATTAAATCATCATGCTTTCTTCCTTTTAGGATCACTCATCTGAAAGCTTAGTGGTCTTTGCATTTTAGGAATTTGTTCCCTAACTACCTCTTATTTCTCATAACCCTGGCTTTTGTGTTGATAAGATTTATGATTTAAATTACTTTTTAAAAATCATTTATGTAGGAACCAACTGACAATTTGTTGAACTCTATCTATTCCTCTTCCATAGCAATAAATGCCCAGAATCCATTATTAGGGCATTGAACCCATTTGAGAAGGTGGTAGAAAGTTTCAGGTATCACCCCAATATTCATTCTACCACATTTCGTTCTCTATGCCCTCTTCAAATACTACTTACTTTAGTCCATCTTTAATTCTTTCTTAGAATTTGGAAACTATCGTCTTTGTTCAGAATCCATTTCTTCAAAGATGTTTTGAAGAAATGGATTCTGAACAAAGACAATGATAGAGAGGCCAGTGATGCAGCTAAACATGCCAGAACAGTCCCACCCTGACCCCTCTACAAAAAGAAACTATGTAGTCCAAACTATCAGTAGTGCCAAGGTTGAAAGATACTGCACTAGAGTTTTCTCTAGTCAACAGCCCCTTCTTACTGACTGGAACAGGAAGGATGCATCAGGTTTCAGTTGCTAATAACAACAGCTGATGCCAGCAATATTATTTGTCCCATGACAGCAAATCTCTCTTTTTCTTTTTCAGTGACAAAACATCCTGAATTTTAGCTGGGTCCTTGGCTACCAACTAGGCAAGATTTTGTGGATCTTTGAAAGATTTCTGTTTTCCATCCACTGGAGATCACTGTGTATTTACATAGAAGGTCTATGAGATTTTTCTTTCTTTGGGTGAGTAGTCAATTCCAGATTGTTTTTGTTTTCTTCTCTTTTCTTGAGGGGATGACATAAATTATATTTCAGAAGGGATTCAGTACACACTGGCCTACACAGAAGGGTAGTTCTTTTCCTTACTTTGTCTCGGTCCTATGCTGGGGTTTACTGCCATTTGTTCATCAAACTTGAGCCCACTTACACCCACTATCACAGCATCCTCATGCCCCTCTACTTTCACTCTGCCCTAAGGTCACTTCCCATCCTGCTCATCCCACCTGTTAAGGTCTGTTCAAATTCCCAATCAGCTCTCTTGTCCCCCTTCTCCAGGACACTGAAAACTCTTCTGCACTAATTCAAAACTGTGAGAGACTTAGGATATCTGTAGCGATCTCCAATGAAACATCTCTGATTCTACTCTTCTGTCCCTGGGCAATGATGACTTTGGCTGGGAACAGGGACACTGAGTGGAGTTAACTCTGAGATTTGCCCTCCCTCAGGCTTCATAGAAAACTTGTTTCACGTCCGCCACATTCATGTTATGACTTGCGGGAAGGAAAGAGTGGAGAGTACAAAGGTCTTCCTTTTTAAGAACAAAGCACGCATTGCTTCCATTGCTTCCATTCCTTTCCATTGGCTAGAATTTAATCCCACCTTCATTTTTAGCCAAGAATGAGAAATATAGTCTTTAGTTGGTAGCCAAGTAGTGTCCTCCTCCTCCTCCTCCCTCAACCCCCTCCCCCCCAGGGGGGTGTGGTGAGAAACAAAAATGTCTCCATTTGGCTCCATGCACTGGGAGCAAACTAGCTCTGAGAACCACTACTCTAGCTGTAACATGCTATCTCAGAGATGCTCTTTTCTTCTTCTGTTTTCTTATTCTTTTTTTTTCCTTTTTTAAGATTTATTTATTTATTTGACAGAGAGAGAGACAGCAAGAGAGGGAACACAAGCTGGGGGAATGGGAGAGGGAGAAGCAAGCTTCCCACTGTGCAGGGAGTCTGATGCAGGGCTTGATCCCAAGACCCTGGGATCATGACCTGAGCCAAAGGCAGACACTTAATGACTGAGCCACTCAGGTGCCCCGTGGAAACACTCTTCTTTTAAAGCATGTTCTTCCTGTTTTCAATTGAGCTATCCCTGTGTGTCAGAACTTTCAACAAGAGTCAAGTTAATCCTATTCCTTATTTTCACTTAATTAACAAATATCTACCAAGCACTTATTAAATACTAAATTATAGACCTCATGCTGATTGATGGGCAAACATGGAGATGAATTAGGAACTATGTCCTCAGAGCTGCACAGTCTTATAAGGAAGATAATATATGTAAACTTTTACATAGGCTAAAAGATAAATAATAAGCAATAATACATTATAGAAATGAGACACCACCTCATTTTACACACTTCTTTAGAATGCAACTGCTGTCCGTGTAGCTGAGATGGCAATTTTTATTTTGTTTGCTTTCTGGACGACTGAGTTACCACCTGAACCTTGTGTTTTTTCCATATCATGACCTTAAGATGTCCTTCTATAACCTTCCCAAGACTGGTCTCATTACTTCTGATGTTTCCTCCTTACTTCCATTAGAAACTTACTTAGAAAAAGGAAAATTATATGGTTGCCTGAAAATCCACTTAAGACTATAGTACTTCATATTATAGTCTGGGATCCTTTGGTTGCAAGTAACAGTGATTCATAGAAGTACCTCAGGCAAAAATAGAGAAACAAATCAAAAGGTTATAGAGTTCTTTCTACCTTATAAATTCCATCTTCCCAGAGGAAGGAAGATATTCAGATTTTATGAGAAATATTTCTAGTGTTCTATCTATAAAGGATGATAGAGGACTCGTTTTGCCAGCTTTCATCAAGTTCCACAGAGATGAATCTAGTATTTATCTTCAGAATATGGAGACAATATGTATCTATTGACCTGAGCTTTGAACCTTGAGCTGTAGTTTTATGAGAACATGAAAATTGCCATAAAATATGTTTTCTTTACTAGTCTGTTTTCTTTTACTATGATGTGTTGACCTTTAAAATCTAAAATAAAATCTCATGTAGTAAGAGGATAATTCTTGTAGCTGGTTATGCAAATGTTTACTATTATAAGAAACTTTCATTTCCATTTTACTTTTTATCACTTAAAAACCCAATTGGCATGCTTTCACTAATCTTATTTAACTTGTTAGATGAGAAAGTACAGAATTTATACTGAAGATTTATACCAAAAATTAACCAAAAAATTTACACCAAAGTGCATTTATTAAAGACCTATTCTCTTTTAGGTATCCCAGTTTCTGAGTTCTTTTCTTCTCTTCTTGATTTTTACACCCCAGAGAATTAGATTTGGGAGGTACTTTAGACATGAAATCACCCTTTTCCACTCTGCCCTACTCACCCTTAATAAATCTGCTAAATTCCTCTGATCAGAGACTCTGCTTCCTGAGAAATTTCTAAATGGGCGAAACCCACAAAACTCTATATCCTTGGCCATAGCAGATGGAACTAGGGTTTATTTTTTGACCCAATCAGTTTCTTTCTCAAAGGAAGTTCTTGGAGTAGTAAACCATTTCAAACAATGTTAATAATCATATATTAAAAATGTTTGTTATATGATCAGTAGAGAAAACAAATTCAGGCTACAGGATAGAGCACAGTAAAAGAGTTCTTAGGAGGCCAAGCATATGACCCTAGAGGTCCAAATGCATATCTGAATGTAATGGCTTAAGCTGCTTCTTACCCAGAAGACTAAGTTGATGAGAAGCTTGCTGAATTAGTCCATACTGACAAAGATATAAGAAGAAGCAAGAGCAGTGTGGTCCTCATTAGCCTGACAAGGTCATGTGAGTCTCCTATCAGTCAAGGGATATTAAGTTCAAGCCATTTCTCCAGTCCCCTGTCTGGAGGACTTTAGTCTAAGTAAGATGAAACCAGGAGCAAGCTGGAACTTGCTTGATGTAGTTGGGAAAAGCCTGCTGGAAAGCACATGACACATATTAGACAACTACAGTGAGGCCAACTTTCCTGTGAATCCTCCCAAGAACTCATACTTGCATCCATGCAGGCCACTATTAGAGGCCTGCCTCCTGTAGATGTAAAGCCCAGGGACTGCAGCAGGATGAATTAAGCAAAAAAAAAAAAAAAAAAAAAAAAAAAAAAAAAAATCCTTGCTTCTTTCTTCTAATTCCATCTCCCCACAATCTGATTTTGGAGGAATCTGAAACACAAGAGGAACTAGATCATGGTCATAAGAAAAAGCTTTCAATTAGGATTTTCAGGGACATCTTATTTAGGTTGGTCTAATATTTTAATATTTAAAAGTGGATACTAATTATTGCAGTAATATGTTTAAAAAGCAGAACATGGCTATACTTATCCACATGATTGTTGAAACTAGCAGATGTTAGAAGACCGAAGGAAGTCCTTTTCAACATGGCTTAGCTAGTGTTTCCTCACTTAGCTAGTGAGGAGTCTGATGTTTAGACAATTTTGATTTCAGTGACTCCTTGGAATGCATGCAATAGATGGAAAAAATAATAGGAAGACTATTTGATAGGAACGTGCTATTCTCTAGAATGAGAATTGGTTGTTGGAAAGGGGTACAGTATAGAAAATTGTTATGAGATACTTGACCCTTTAAGAAATATGGTTATAAAGCCATCAGACCATATTCAAGACCTTGTAACCATCACAGTACTAAGTTTTGCAATCCACATGATTGCACATCCAGATTGAGAAACCTAGAAAGATTAAAAATGCATATTAACTGTGACATACTAAACAAATGGACTACATGTGACCAATATGCCTTGATATTAGTATGTCCTGGGGTTTCTGGCAGAGACAATGGTTCTTACTATTACAGAATGGCTATTACAAAACTGAAGGTGATGAGAATTCAGTACTAATTTGTCCAGAGGGAATTTTTTACTGTCTGAAAGAGCACATCAAGACTTCTCTGATACCATCAGTGACTAATGTGGGATAGCATTTAAGGTGTTGGAATATTTAGATAATATGATTGTATTTGGAAAGACTTTGGGGAGATAAAAACTGAATCCTTAGACCATCTCAAGGGGGCACATCCCCAAGAGGTGTGAGCTCTGCTATGCCTAGGCTTCTGTTAATTATATAGTAGTCATGGTTTTTTTTATCATGGAAATTTTGTCCTATCTGCTAGCTTCCACTCAGTAGATTTAGAGAAGTAAGGATGCATTGAAAATATAGCTGGTGTTTAAAGCTGTCAATCAAAGATTACACCTGGATCCCACTTCTCTTACTGATTTGACTTGTGAGCCTTTGGTTAGTACTATGCTCCCTCCCATCTGTAGGATGATTCTCACAGCAGCTGTGTGAGAAAGAAGATTGACCCAATCACCTCCAGTAAAACCTGGAACAGGTATTCTAAACCCTAGGCCACTGATTTTTCAACTTTGGCTGATTATAAGAACCACCTAGGGGGATTTTTTTAAAATTCAGAAATTCTAATTCAAGTAATGTCCTTCTTTTAAAAGATCCCCCATGACTTTAATATTTTGCCAGGGTTGAGCATTTCTGTCTTAATGAAAATATCTCTATTTTAATTCTACCAATTTTAATAAGCTTTATATCATACATTGATGCTGACTCATAGATCTTATGAATGGTCTTATAGTTTTAAAAATTAAATCACTGGAGAAAGAAAACTGTGGCATTTGCTAGTCTATACTAAAAGCCCAATTCTGCATTCATAAACTAGAGTTTTTTCACTGAGGTGGAGTACATGGTTAAATTTGAAGATTAACTACTTAGAGGGTCTTTCAAGAGTAGATTGGTAACAACACATTTTTTCTCAATTATGTCCTTCCTTGTCATAAACTTGATGGGATGATATTATAAGTTTAGCTGGCTTCAAGAGTATAATTTAATCACCTGTTACTGGCCAGGGTTCAGCCAGAGAAGCAAATGTTCTACAAGGCAGTCTTCACTCTCAGACTATGGACACTCTCCATTTGGGGTATAAATTGGATGGACCTCTAAAGCTCAGGTAGGCAGAGACATAATTGACATCTGGGGCTTCCACTGGAAATTGCACCAACATAAGCTGAGAAAGATACATTTAAATCTAGTCTCTCTATATATGGAAAGAAAATATTGAAAAAGAGACCCTTTGGGTAGTTTTGGAGGTTCAGAGGAGAGTGGGATGAGAAATATGAGTACTCCTGGCAAGATAGCTCTAGATCTTCCCCAAAAGTATGAGAATCCTATTTTAAGGATGGGAGAAATTATTAAAGGTATATGACATAGTATACTGATGCCTAGTACATAGACTATAGACACAGTGGTATTGCTTTAGAAATACTGCTCCCTTGTGCTGAAAGTGATGCATGATGACTTCAGTCAGAGCCAGTCAGAAGGCACAGTTTGGCTTCACTAAGGCAGAGGATGTTTACACAAAATGTAACTCCTTCCCCTAAGAAAAATACCACCCAGCAAGTCAGCCTATCTAGAAAAGCCACCACAGCATATAATCAGTATGCATTGATTTTCTGCCTTTAGTACCAGAAAGACAAAATCTGGACAATGTTTTCCAAGCTATGAACAACATTATAATTGCTATGCCCAGGAAATCCAACTTGATATTTCCCATCCCAATCAAGGGAGGTGTTTTTGTTTCTTTGTTTAATTCTGTCAATTAATCTGGGAGTATTTTTTTTAAAGATTTTTATTTATTTATTTGACAGACAGAGATCCCAAGTAGGCAGAGAGGCAGACAGAGAGAGAGGAGGAAGCCGGCTCCCCGTTGAGCAGAGAGGGCTCGATCCCAGGACCCTGGGATCATGACCCGAGCCGAAGGCAGAGGCTTTAACCCACTGAGCCACCCAGGTGCCCCTGGGAGTATTTTTTTACTTGGTGAAGATGTAAGCATCCTTATTGTTCCCAAGGAGATCCACAAATAAAGAGATTTAATAAAATTTCATTAATCATATGAAGAACTCTCCAAAAGGGCAAAAAGACAACTGATTTCCAAGTGAAGACATCCAATGTCACTAAGAACATTGCTACTGGATTCCTTCTCTGTTCTTTAACAGTACAGAGAGGTACCTGTCTACCTCTCATTATGGATTCCTTCTCCTACACTGAAGGAGAAACTAAAAAAGACTTATCTAATGGTTTTTATATTGGTTCATCATAGTATTGAGAGAAAAAAAAAATTTCAAGATGCCCTGTGCAAAGCCTTGCCACAGAGTTGAGTTTTGGATAGATGTAAAATAATTAATGGGTAGAATTGAATCCCATGTCTGAAAGTACATGAGTTGTAATTTCATCCTATATATTCAGTACAGCCAGAAACTGAGAGATGAGGGATGGATCTATTTAAGGGGATCTTAAAAGCAACTTATCAATCACTAAGCTTCAGGAAAGAAGTTCCACAACCCCACTCTCAAAGACAAGCTCAGGAAGCACACACAAAACCCATGACAAAACTTGATTATCACTCATCTAACTTTGGAAAATTGTCTACTTGTGCTACCCAGTTTCTAACCGTGGGCTCCCCAGGACTGTGGGGCTATCTTAATAATTTGCCTATCAGTGCAACGTATTCCTACACAAAGGAAATGCTCAAAATATTTGTTGAATATTTCTTTTTTCCTACTGATGAAGGGGTTACTATCTTTACCGAGTTAGAACTATTTAAAATGTTTCTCAGATAAATAGTTTCAAAATCTCCAGTTTTGAGCAAAATGTCATCATTACAAATGATGTGGCTGGGATTTTTTATTGGCATTTTTTCCGACTCTGTTTCTGCTGAGCTCCCTCAGCAGAAAGTCAGAACAAAACAGCAGAAGGCAGGAACTTGTCGTTTCCAAAGTGAGGCTGAATACTCTATCCAGAACCTGCACAGGAGGGGCCAAAAACTGAATTGTTGACCCTGAGCTTCCCACCCACCTTAGAAGTATCAAAGAATTGAGGTCCAGAAAGTCAGGGAATTAGAGGGACTGAAAGGTTGACAATTATCTGGAAGAAGAGGGGCTTTCTGGAGTAAACAGAGAGCCTGTTTGGCATCCCTGTATGGGATCACTGTTGTTTAGAAACGCAATAGAACTGTCCAGCTCATGCCTGAAAAGAAATCTCCAGGGAGAGCTTGGCTGAGATGGTTCATGGCAGTAGCCAGGAGATTTACAGTAGCTTTATTCCCCACAAGTGCTTGTTTTTCTGGAGCAAAAGAACCCACAGAAGGCATTGGCTTGAAGTCTTTACTCATGGGATCCTGCCCAAGGGGTTTCTGCCAGAGAGAGTTTGAGGGGAGATTATAAATTATCAGCTAAAGGAGAGGCAACTACCTTGCAATAGATCTGCAGTCTGGAGGGACTCAGTCAATACTGGCTTTGTAAATTTTGGGTTCCAATGCAAAATGAAAATGCAGAGTCTCTTTTTAAAAAATTATTAAAAATTTTAAGGTGGTAATGACAGAGCATTAAACTGAGCACAAGGCTTCTCTAAGCATGTGGTCTGGAGATCTACACAGGTCTCACACCCATGAAGCCGGCAGTTCAAATAGTATAATCGCACAGTTCCTAAAACCTCCCAAAGGCTGCTTCAAGAGAAAGAGGCAGATTTAAACTTCTACCACAGTGGAGATAAACAGTGTTAGATTACAGAGATATTCATGAAAGAACACGACTCCTGCTCTTTACCTCTCTTCCAACCCTCCGCTACCTTGTGAAAGGGAAGATGAGTGGAAATGAGGAGAGGGATGAATGTTTGTGACTACCCCACCTCTTCTTCCCAGTGCAGGCTTCCAGTGGGAGGCAGAACAAACAAAGGGAGAAATTCAAGTTTGGGAATTTTAAGTATTATACAAGACACACATTTGATTCACTGAAATTAGATACTTGGAGGGAGGAAATAAAAGTAACTGGAAAATCTCTTAACGTCTGAGAAATTATGGGACTTGCCCAAGATGTTATCTAAGTGGTGATGAAAAGAAGCATACCAACATAGAGGGTTTGCAGTTATGGGAAAAAATAAAGGCACTTTATGAACATACCCCCCCCCCCCCAAATTCTGTTTGTTCACTGGAATGCTTGCAACAGTATTTATTTCCTCAACAATCTGTTGAGTAAACATACACACACTTGCACAAACATGCATGCCCACATACATAGACAGACATTAATATACACTTACATGAACCTAAAGGATGATTTGAGGAGAAGAAATTGAACTTGTGACTTAATGAAGTGACGTTTCATAATTATACGTTATAAGCCCCAGCAAAAATAGAGCTAATAAAACAAACAAAAAGAATATGTACATTTAAAATATTTTTGTTGTCGTTCTACTTACATGAGGAAAACTCCCTGGGAATATGAATTGTGGAGGTGGGGGATAATAACTCTAGACCAAGGTAGACATACAAAAAAGTATTGTATGTCTTTGTCAAGTGTTTAATTTTAAAGTTGTCATTAAATCGACTGCGGTATACAGACAAGAAATGTGCTTCTACTGCCCTCAAGTGGTTGTAATTCATCACTGCAGTATTTCTATTTCAAAACTGAAGTTTTCTCTCACAATCACATCCTAAGATGTGATTGTGAGACGTCTGAAAAAAAATGATCTTTAATTTTCAAATACTTTCTAAATAATTAAATAATAAAAGGGACCAAGTAGCTTTATGTAGTTGCATTGAAATATTTCCACCCTAGAGATTTGCAAAATTTTGTCTTCTTTTTAAATTTATCTGTAAATTCTAAGTCACTGGGTAGGGAAAGGGTTTGGCAATAACTTTACAAATTAAACACTGAAAACAGTGCCATTTCATACAAATATTCAGAGAGTATATGGTCTGACCTCTTCCAAGCCCTGTTTGCTTCTTTCCCTTCTACCTCATAAAAAGCTCACCTTACCCTCCTCTTTGACTCCTGGGTCTTTGTAGAACTGGCTGGTTGATCCACCATTTTTCGGCCTTGGCTCCTCCTCGTCGGTTTCAGATGTTGTCAGCTCCCTGAGTCTCAGCCATGCTCTCCACCACCAAACCTGGCCAAAGGGGTTCCCTGGACCTTTGGCTCCTGGCATTTATCCTCAAGTATGGCAGGGCTACTCGAGGTCTGCTGGTTCTTAGCAGCATTCTTCATATGCCCCCTAAGGAAGCAAAAACATGCCTAGATGACCTCACACACAAGAGAGCCTGTGTTGATGCAAGAGATCTATCTTGAGCCCTCTTTTTTCTAAAAAAAAGATTTTATTTATTTACTTATTAATTTTAATTTTTATTGTGTTATGTTAGTCACCATAAAATGCATCATTGGTTTTTGATGCAGTGTTCCAAGATTCTTTTTTTTTTTTTTTTAAGATTTATTTATTTATTTTGGAGAGAGAGACAGAGTGCAGGAGGGAGGGGCAAAGGGAGAAGGAGAGAGAATCTCAAGCTGACTCCCCACCAAGCACAGAGCCCGAAAAAGCGCTTGCTCACATGACCTGGAGATCATGACCTGAGCCGAAATCAAGAGTCCGAGGGATAACCGACTGAGCCGCCCAGGTGCCCCTCCTTTGTGTGAGATCTGCTCTTCCTCAAATTTCAGCTGCATTAGATTCCCCTGGAAGACTTACAAACCACAAATGTCTGAAAAAAAAATCACAAATGTCTGCCATCACCCCCCACCCCATCCCCGTTCGTTCTCTCCCTCTCCCTCAGCCCTCACTCAGTAGATCTAACAGGTTTCCACATGATCGTAATGCTTCTGATCCCAGCACTTTATGAACTGCTCACCTAAACCAGTACTCCTCCGAGCTATTCCTGTGAATGTCCCCTACTTATCCACGGTTTTGGCATCCGCAGTTTCGAGAGTCAGTCTCCAGAAACAGGTGATTCTCCTTCTGGCGAATCAGCAGAAGGTCAGTCCCCGCGTCTCGCTGCCTGCGTCGTTCCCTCTCTTCATCTCCTCACGTAGGCGTTGGAGCGTCTCACCTCGTCTCAAGAAGAATGGTGAGTAAACACTATAAGGAATTTTGAGAGGGAGTTCCCGAGTATACATGTGGTGGGACAAACGTGGTGTAGGTGCATTTCAGTACTTTCTGAGATGTCAGGTGTCCCCTGGGGTTCTTGGAAAGTAGCCTCCGTGGATAAGGGAGAGACTACCCGCAAAAAACAGTAAAGTTATACTTCACACGGGGTAAACTTAAGGGATAAACCTTTGTTAGGGAGAATGCTCTGGATGTTTTTTGTTTGTTTGTTTGTTTGTTTGTTTGTTTTTTAGGGAGAATGAGGGAGAGAACGTGCGCAAGGGGTGTGTGTATGTGTGTGTGGCGGGGACAGAGGGACAGGAAGAGACAAAGTCTTCAGCAGGCTCCATGCTCAGCATGTTGCCCGGTGCCGCAAACCTTGATCTCATGACCCTGAGAAGACCTGACCCAAAATCAAGAGTCCGGTGCTCAAGAGACGGAGCCACTCACGCGCTCCAGGCTCTGGGTGGATTTTGTGTTGCTTGGTCTACCCTTCCCCCTGCCTTGGGTGAGCTTTCCTACATCATTATGAGAACCTGGTAGGGGGCTCTTAGAGGTGAAACCGTGAAAATGGTGGGACCTCTCTTAAGACTACAGCTCCCAGGGCTTTCTCACTCTCAGCTGGTCCACATTCACCTTCCAGCGGTTTGCAAAGATTAGCATTTTGGTATTATGACTGTAGTAGCCTCTGCTTCAGGTAAGCTGCAGGGCTGAGACTCTCTGGATTAGCCCGTGCATTATTTTATTATTGCTACTATAACAGGTTACCCCAAACTTGATGTCTTAAAACAATACAAATTTATTATCTTTTGGTTCTGGATTCAGAAGTTTGTATGGGTCTCATTGGGCTGGTTGGAAGGGTGACATTTCTTGGGGAAGTTCCATGGTACAATCTTTTGTCTGCGTTTTTTCCACTTCCTGAAGCCCACTTGCATCCCTGATAGTGAATTCATTTCCCTATCTTCCAAACCATTGACATAGGGCAGGGAACTTTACACACTGCCACCTTTATGATTCTCTTCTGTCTCATTCTCCCATTTCTGAGGTACTTTTGTGATTGCATTAGGCCTAGTCAGTAATTTGTGTATTTTAATATTAGTTGATTATTGACCATAGTTCCACCTAATATCTTAATTTCCTTTTGCTGTGTAAAGTAACATAGTTACAAGTTCCAGGAATTAGGATGTGGACTTCTTTGGGTAGCTGTTATTCTGCCTGTCACCACCTGTCTCTCTCAGATTTCAGGGGTGGTTTGCCCTCCAACCCGAGTCCCTAATGGTTCTAAGAACAGTTGCTGATTTTCTGTTTGTTCAGTGTTCTCTTCTTCAAGGACAGTAGTAAACTCTTCTAAATTGGGATTAACACTGGAAATTTCTAAACTCTTTACATGTTGGGGTTAACACTGAAAGTAGTGAAGACTTATTCATACGAGGTCTAGAGTTTTTAAATACCACTAACTGATTCTCTTACATCATTTGTCTTCAGCATTAGATACACAGATTTTAAGAGAGAAGATGTGGAAGGAAGTTAATCTCTCTGTTATAACTACTTTGCTTTAAATTTGAAGAATTTAGAGCAAAAGACATAATACCAAAATTTACATTTCATAGAGAGAGCTCATACAGTCTTTTGAAAATAAGAGGATAGTTGTAGTACACACTGAGAAGACTGACTGAATTATAATCTGAAAGCCATGCCTTGTATCATGTTTTATATATATAGTCTGCACTTCAAAATGTATATTCTATTGCAATTAATTAGGTTATTCTGGAAAATTCTTTTTTCAACTTAGAGCACATCATTCTAGGGAAATTAAAATGCACGTATATATCACTTAAACTATTTTCCTACCGTAGACAATGAGTATGTTTAAATATAACTTTAAAAGCCATGGGTTTAATCTGAATCTGTTAGGAACAGGAAAAAAAAGTTTAAAAATTACCCGCATATTGTGATTTTCTTAGACATCGTTGTTGAAATGTACATGCTGGAGAAGACAATTGCAAAATGACATACAAATATGTTAGGAGACACAACACAGTTTTGTTTCAGTACAAAAGGCATTATTGCATTATTATGTATGCATTATTACCAGGATCCATAATTTGAAGATAATTATGCTAACTTGTTCTCGAATCTTTTAGATTAATGTTGATGTACTTTTTTCATTTCCCTCATCTCAAAATAATTCTCCCCTTTCTTGTCTTTTTACAGTGTAACCACATAGCCAGCTGGGGACTTAGGAAATATGGTAAGTTGTGAGGCATCCAGCTCCTTACCAGAGAGGACTTCTCATCCCATTAAATCAAAGGATGCATGCTGGCAGCCTCAGATAAAGCTGGGTCTACAGACACATTTTCCTCAGACCATATCTAGTTTTAAAAATTAAATTAGTTTCCAACATTTAAAAATCAGAAGATTCAAGTTTTTAAATTTTGGATTTCCAGTTTTTATATTGGAAACATATTTCCATCCGTCAACAGAAGACTGATCTGAGGAGAAATACTCTTCTTGGGAAGGGGCCCAGAGAGACGCAGGATGGCATGCCTCTTCAATTGGCAGAATTGCTACCACTCTGTAGTAAATTGTACTTGGTTTATGCATTAGTGTCTCCTGTAGGCATTTGAGTTTGCGCTGCCTGACACTCCTCTGCTACCCCAGTCCTGGGTTCAGATCACTAACATCACCATCTCTTTGTAGTGCCCATGAGGATGGAATTACATAGAAGGGACTATCCATAGAAATTCCAATGTGCATAAACAGCTGAATCTGTTAACCAGTGTTTGTAATCATTGGTATGCTCTAAAACTTGTAAACCACAGTTGAAAGGAAGTCTTGTAGCCAGATAATGTCTGACTCATTTTTTGTAGTATGACTAATTATACTATAAAAAGTATTTTTAAAATCCAGCAAGGAGTCTTTGGGCTCATGAAACATAAAAACCACTCAAACTCAAATGGATTTAAAACTAAAAGTCAGGGGACGCCTGGGTGGCTCAGTGGGTTAAAGCCTCTGCTTTCGGCTCAGGTCATGATCCTAGGGTCCTGGGATGGAGCCCCGCATTGGGCTCTCTGCTCAGCAGGGAGCCTGCTTCCTCCTCTCTCTCTATTTGTCTCTCTGCCTACTTGTGATCTCTGTCAAATAAATAAATAAAATCTTAAAACAAAAAAAGCTAAAAAACTAGAAGTCAGGAGTGAGGGTTGGAATCTAGGAGAACATTTAAGAAACCAGTAGTGAGAGCAGCAGAATTAAGAGGCAGGCCAGGTGCTGATCACTCAGGGTTTGCATTCTCTTTCTCTCTGTAAGTGTTTTAGTTTCTTTGTGCATTTCTTACAATGCCTATTTTTCACTCACCTTTCTTTCAGTTACTTTCTCCTTCTGATTGTAACCTTCAACTGCCACATTGGGGCCACCCCACTCATGACCTTTATCAGTCACTATTGGTTGGTTCTCTGAGAAAGGCTCTGACTGGTGCAACTCACTGCTGGAAACTGGCCACAGAAATCAGAAAACAACATGCAGTTTCTTGATTGGTAACTTTTGGCTAGGACCCTGTCCTATCCAGTCAGTCATACCTAGTAGTGTGTTGACATTATTATAAACATCATCACTGTCATCTCTTACCATCACAGTCCTTATCACTGCTGACATTTATTTGATACTTACTAAGTGCCAGACAGTCTCCTAAAAACTCTAGACATGATTCATTTAATCCCAATAACAATTTGGGAGGCAGATACTATTTTGACCATATTTTATAGAGGAGGCCAGTGAGCATGGTTGTGCGTGTTCAGCAGGGACTTGAAGGCAAGGGCAGTTTCCCTTCCAACTAGCTGAGGGTGGGACAAGCAATGATAGACGTGTCTAGAACAAACTATTTTCCCTTTGGGCTTGCAAAATAGGAGGTTCACAGAGAATTACAGGGTAATCTCTTCATTGAGAAATTACTAAAACTGGTTTGCAATTTGCTTTGTTTGCACAGTTGTGCATCTCTCTAAATGTTTTACAGGCTGGTACAGTCAGCATTTGAGACAGGGCAAATCCAGAGCCAGATTTTAAAGTATATAGAGTTTTTTTTTGCTCCCATCACCCTTTCCATGCGCTCAGATTTCATGGAGCTCCTTTCTTTCTACCCTCTTCCCCTTTCCTCAGGCTCTTCTGTTGCTAGGTGGATCCATTAGTTCCCTCCTCTAAAGATTTAATCTCACTCTCAGATTTATACCACACGATGAACATGGGACTTAACATGGTTGGGCAGTGGCCAGATTGGGGGCATGCTTAAGAATGAAAGTTGCATGCTGTGGGAGGTAAGTCAGAGGCCAGAGCAAGCTTTGGGGTGAGTGAACATAGTGAGATAAACCTTGCCAAGCGAATGATGTGTCAACTCTCTTATAACCACACTCCTTTGGGTATGTTATAAATTCATTTGTTTATACCACAGACTTCTTGAACATAGCTACATGTTCATTGGACTACCGAAGACCGCATGCCCCAGATTTTCTGTCACTGGGTGGTCTCAATAGGCCTCTGCTCCTTCCTTCCTAAGACAAATATTTATTGAGTCCTTCTCATGTACCAGACACTTTTCAGGTGCTTGGGCTCCAGTGGTGTATAGAACAGTAATACTCCTTACCCCCAAGAAATTCACATAACAGACAGAGACTGGCAATAAACAAAAAGTCAGCCTGGGATTTCTGTTGACAACATTTACGTGATGTAGTCTTTGAACATCAAGTCAAGCCTGACCAAGGGTTCCCCGTTAAAACAAAAGTCACCTTGCAGCTTCTCTGTAAGCCTAGTGGGTAAGCGTCAAGTTAGCTCAAAAGTCCCTCCTAAATACCAGCTTCCCCATGTTAATCTGTGGATGAATTATGTTTCCTGGCCAACTTCCAACATTTTTTTACACTCTTAGTATCTTAATACTCTTCTTCTTATCCTAACCTGCCTTCAGAAATAATCTAATGTCGGTCACGTATACTTTAATAGGAATTTAAATCATCATATCACCTTCCTTAGGCACATGGTCATGTTATTCTGTAATTGAAAAGTTGAATGAGAGTGACGCTCCCTTACTACAGAAATTTGAAAAGTCAGGGTAAAGATGTAGTAACTACCAGGGAAAAAGCCTGTCAAAATACACATCTCTTTTATTACATGTGAGCCTGGCCTTCATTCAGTGTTTCCTCTGGTTTTAATTAGAAACAGAAGTACCTCACACCTTCTAAAAATGCTCAAGGGTGATGCAGAACTAAGTGTCTTTTCCTAATATTCCCAAGCTTAAACTTCCCAATTACAGCTGCTTGCCAGCTTTCTTTGTTAGTACAATGTAGCTTCCAGTAGAGGAGACTTATGTGGCACTCTTAGGGAGGAGACAGGCAGCTGGAGTCCCTGACTGGTCTCACTAAAGGGACCTTCACTAGATAGGCAGAGGGTCCAAAATAAATTTAAGTAGCTGAAAAGAGCAGTGACTCCCATTGCCTCATGGGGAAGTTAAGGCAGAGTGCACCGATTTATTTCTGACAATTTAAGGCCTCATTAACTAGATACGGCTTAGGGTAATTTAATTGTGTCGAAAGAAAAAACACCCATCAATGCATTTATTAGGTGTATCCCTATTATTAGAACCTTATGTTTTATACTTTATATAGGGTGGAGTATATCAGGAAGGTGTCTCTTGTGTGTTTAAGTCAGACTAGAAAGTGTCCAACCATGTACTAATGGCAACCCAGCCTCTAAAAATAAACTCTGTGTCTGTTACTTACAATGCTGGCTTCATTGAGAATCTATTTTACATGGTTTTTCCATGGCCAGAAAAAAAGAGGTGTGGTTCTTACTGCAAACACTTTTTGAAAATCTATTTGATGATTTTGTAGGACCCATAAAACGTCTAAGGATTACTCATATTTCTGGCTTCAGAGTAACTGAAATGATCATAGTGATTGTTTTTTAACTCCCTACAGATGTTGGAAAATTACAAGTCTAGTGCTTCATAAAAATATCGCTCTACCTATGCCTGACTCCTTTATTTTAATGAATGGAATTCTTTAAACCCCTGGAATTAAGCATGTTTGGTTTCTCTAGGCAATAATTAAGATTAACTAATTGTACAGAGCTCCAGAAAATTGAAACTGAGTTGCAATATTTCATGAACTTCTATCAAAATAAAACAAGGTTTTTTTTTTCTTTTTCTGCTTTTATTGCCCCCGTTTTCTCCTTATGTTCTATTGAAGGATGGATAATAATGCTTCTGTTGAGGGGCTGGGGAGAATAGGGCAAATTTTTCCCTGTTAAAACATTTTCTTATGAAATCAGATTGTGTGAAGTAAGAAGTAATACAAGAAGCAGTGATAACAGCCCACCTTCCTGAGGTTTCCTTCCCACATTTTATACATGGGCAACTGGTATGTAAGAAAGATGAAATCATTGACGAAGGTCAAAAATCAATTAGGAAAAGAACAAGGACTAGGAAGTATGTTCTCCAGACTTCTGGTCCAGTGCTCTTGCCACTGAGAAAGAACAATGGTGGGATGGAGATTTTTATGAGCATAACAGCAAATGATCAGATTTCTTTAGATGCATGATGCATTGTTTATAGCAAAGCCTTTAGAAAATTTTCATAAAGAAGGAAGAACTGAGCCTACCAGTTAAAAAAGAAGTGGAGAGAGAAAGTTATTTCACTTTTAATATTTTGTTGATGATCTAGGGAAAATTCTGGAGAGGTTAGAATGGACAGCAAGCACTTATCAGCAGTTGATAAATTCAGCTGGCTTTCAATACTTTTCCTTACTAGTGAATGGAATCTGCACCAAAGCAAGCATACGAATTGGCTATTTCCAGACCCAGAAAGCAAAAACTTCTCTATTCAAGCCATTTAACCATCAGAGTTTCTTCTTCAAACTAACCAGAATGACCCTGGATGAGTTAAATACAAAAGGAATTTCTCAAAAAGCTTGTGGGGGTACTCACAGAATTTGTAGCAAATTTTGAATATTAGGCTCAGAAAACAAGCAGGAACCAAGAAAGACTGAACACCAGGAACACAGCTAAAGTTACTCCTCAGGAAACACTAGGATAAAATTATGACCACAGCTGCAGGATGCCAGATACTGCCCCACCCCCACCGTTACCCCCAATCTTGGACCTTTTCTGCCATTGGAACCATTGCCAGTGCTAACCCTGGAACTGTTGTCTCTGCTGTTTGTACCAGGACAATATCTCCTTTGTCCCTGCATCTTTGCATACCTCACTCCAAAGTGGATTTACTGGTTGAGAGTGTATGACTGGCAATATCAATATTATATGCTTTTATCCTAGCTGCTGCAGCAGCAAGCACCTGCCATTTTTTTCCTTTTCTGGATATCGAGGATAATAGATAATTCCTTACCACATTCCTTGCCCAGGAAGGAATGGTGTACACATAATAGGCAACCAGCATCACCAGTAACGCCAGCTTAATAGATATCCAAGGCAAATTGTGTTACTATTATGCAGTTAGGATGGGAAAAGATGGCCAGTATTCAACAACATCTACATGATAAACACTTAAAATTATAAAGAAGAAAAGGAGCTGCATAACCCAATCAATGTGTAACAAAGAAGTTGTCTCCCCTCCAAAATCTAATTCAAGCCTTGCACTACCTGGTTTGATCACCTTAAATAGGGTTTGTTCTGGTAAAGCAAGGTGGATACAAGGTCACAGGGTAAGCCAGGGCTGTATTTGTTTGTGCATCATTAATATCATCACTGTTATATTTTCAGTGATGTCATTTGCATCATCCGGCAGGCTTTGATTTCTAATGCCTAACTTGTTACTTCCTCTAACCTGAAACGTTTTTTTTTTTTTTTAACCCTCTGAAGATGAAGAAAAACAAACAAACAAAAAAAATGAAAAGGACTAAATATCGAAGTCAATTTCAGAGTAATCAATTATATAGAATGAAGTGCCTGGCAATCACATAATATGGAAGGGGGGTCTTTTTCCTTTCTCTGATCTTGTCTCTATTCATTTTTCATTGTTTGCTATAGGAATCTTGTGACTCTAGTGAAAATCCAAGACCAGGAATCACGTGATTCTATACTTTTATGGAAAAAAGATGATTTGGAAGACTGGACTCTAATTTCATGTTTGCGTAAATCCTAAAATCGTAAGTAGAGTTTGCTTTAAAAGATAACTTACTATGTGCTAAAGTGAGAAAAACAAAATCAGCCTTTTAATGATGATCCTTGACACTCAAGTTTTTAGACAGGTAACCAACCTTGAAGTTACAGAGGGCACTTTCTTTATTAGGAAGCAAGGGGAATTCTTTTCACGTAATCTGTAGTTTTTATGGAGCTGACTTCTGGACAATGACGATTTTATAAATCATCTTTGGACCATGTTAATTTTCTTTTTTGGGGGGGGCGTGTTAATTTTCTGATAAAAATTCTCATCCTTATCATCAAAGCATATTTCACTATAATCCTATTTTTCCCAAATGTGAACTTGACAAATTGTAGCATTCAATGCACACCAGCTCTTATGATGTACCCAAGATCATGTGTTAGAACCTTAATAATCATATTCATAATACTGCATACAGAAATCAGTTTCATAAAAGAAAATCCTGATATATGGTGGTATAAATTAGAAAATGCACCAGAGAATGATTTCTAGACATAATAACATTAAAACATTTGAAAAGATTAATCATCAACTTGAATATGAACACTCTATAGAACTTGTGTCCCCTTTTGTACCTTCTCAGGCTAAATGTTCTTAATGAAAGACAATAAGATAGAAGTGTGAATTGTCAGCAATATTTATGCTAATTTTTGAGGAAAAGAAACTAAATAGTTTCAAGTAATTTTTGAGCAAAAATGACCAACGTTCTTAGTCCCTAGTCATAGGGAAAAGGGAATAAGAACTGTAGGAGAATTATTTAAATAGCACTTTATTTTGATCATTTTAATTAAAAAACATTAAATTTGTAAAACCAAAGAAGTCAAGTATTTACCAATCTAAGCTCTAGATAACTGAAATTTGCCTTTGGTATTTAATATACTTTTTGAAGTGTGGATAAAAGCTATAGTTTCTTTTTCTATTTTTTACTATTCATCTTTGGCACTTAGAGTAGATTAGCTAGTTATTGGGTGTGGATGTCTGTGGTTTGAGTTTTTCTCCTGAAAAATCAATATTTACTTAATAATTTTTAAGACCAAATTATTGTCTGTTTTTTCATGGTGGTCCTGATGCTTTCCAGTTTTAAAGTAAAATCGGCTGAGATTTAAGAAATTCACATGGGTTAAGGTTGAACAGAGAATTTTGGTTCTTTAAGAATTAAAACTCGGGCTGGGCACAGCCTCTTATTATCTTTTTTCCCCTAAATATAGGGCCATTTTTATTTTGGAGAATGATCCCTGTTGAATCTGTGAGTCATTCCAAGATAAGTTTTAATGTGAATTTTTATTTCCTCCTAATAAAACTCAAAGGGTGTCCTAAGTTCTCCGATCTCCACTTTCCATACAATATTATATATTCTAAACCAAGATTAAGAAGGTGAATGAATTCACACCAAGAAAAATGAATACTTTGGTCTTTGCAAAATCAAGCCAATTCCTCCTGAGCCAAGATGAAGAATATATTATTGTTCTGATATATTAAGCCAGCTTTTTTCAATTATTTAAAAAATACCCCTTTAATTAAAAAAGCATAAAATTCTACTTTAAAATATTTTGTTTTAAAAAGCCAATTCATCTTTAGAAAAGCTTAAGAGAACATAAAGAAGGATTATCGTCTTTCATTTCGCAGAGGAAAGTAATAATAATCACTTACTGAACCATTATCCATACAAAATAAAGCCTGGAAAAAAGGTTAGAATTTGGACAATCTTGGCATCTGGGATAAGTTTAGAAAAATAGGAAAGCCACATTAAAACAAAAAACAAAACAAAACAAAACAAAAAGTTTTTTAAAACCAAAAACAGACCAGATGTTGACCGTTGGATGTCAGTGGCAACAGGAGAAAACAACACATGTGGATTCAATGTTCTTTCTGCAGACAGAATCTCAGAAAAAAACATATTTTTTGAGCAATGTGACCAATTATGTTTGACTGTAAACCACTGTCTAACACACCCTACTACATTCCTATCCCTGGAAAAACAGAAGGGATGGAGATGAATAGGCCTAAGGGATAGGCCCAGACCTCAAGGAGAAGAGTCAGAAAATTGCCAGTAATTGAAATAAATAAAAACTCATACTGCATGGATATAATCCACCATTAAGCATCATACCGCATTTTCATCTGCCTGCAGGAAAACTGGCTAGATATTTCATGACCTACATATCAATTATGAAATGAAATTAAGAAATTATAAAATTAAGAAAATAAGTCTTGAATTTATTTAATTTGTAATCACCCAGCTGGAAGGTTAAAAATGGGTTTGGTATTAACTGTATTTTTAGTCTCCACAAACCTGTTCCCTTTTATGTGATCCCTACCTTATCTAGGGCCATTTTCTACCAATCAGATTCTAAAATACGTCTAGAGATACAAGAAAGAAAAACCCAGAATGGAATTCTGAGCCTGAGACGCTTCATTAGGTTTTTTATTTGCTGCTTCATTTCTGTATGATACTGAAATTAAATTCTCTGGGCCTTTTTTTTTCCAAACAAGTATTCCAATAACTGGTAGTTAGGTCATGGGGTCATGATGTCATCTAAAAAACAAGAGTGGAAGCACAGAGTTCCTTCTTAGGAGGACTTCATAGTCTAACATAGGAAGGATGCAAAGGAATTGACCATGATAGTATACTGTAGGTAGCTGCTGAGAGATAGGAATGCACAGGAAATCCTGAAAATACAAGTATGTGCACTTAATCCAGCAGGTGGGGTGGGGTGGGATGGGGTGGACTGGGGGACACAGAAGTCTTCCCTAAACAGGCATCTGAGAAAGAACATGAAGGCCTGAGAAGTCCTGAGAAATCCCAGAACCTGTAAGTTGTTGCATCAAGAGAGGAGATTTGTTTTATTCACTGATGTATCTCTGGTGCCTAGGAAAGTTTGGAGTACAAAATAGGTTCAAGGCCATGAATGACTGAATAAATAAATCTAATAATTTGATTATTAGAATAAACAGCCTGGAATTAGCTGTTGAATGAGAGACTATTTTAAAGGGACAGAAATGGAAGAAAGCAGGGAGACAAAGATGAGGCTCTTGCATAGTCTAGGTACAGAATGATGGAGGAGTAGATGAGGGGAGTGAGAGCAAAGATGGAGGAATGGAGGTGTATTTCAAAGTATAATCAAAGGGACTTGGTCTTAAGGAGCAAGGATTGAGGGATTGAGGAGGACCACTGTGTGGCTGAAGGCATTTGGTTGTGCTCCTTTCAAATCAAAGAGTGGAAAGTGAAGATAAATCTGAATAAGCAGGAGTTAAGGAGCATTAGTAGTTAAGTGATTGAGGTATTTAACTAATAAAATATTTCTTCTAACCTTATTCTAATTTTTTATCATAAGGAAAATATGTTAATATTTTGTTTAAACATTTTAGCAGTTTTTTTTTTCAAAGACTATAATTATATTTCTTAGTATTAGGCTTATGGATGATTTTTACTTTCTTCTTTATATGTTTTGATTGTCTGAATATTTCACAATGATCATATAATTACAGGGTGGGCACATTTTATACAAGGTATGCATCTCTGAAACTCTTGTATAATACTTGCAAAATGCAAGACTCAGTCCCTCAAAGCAGAGCTGTTATTTCTATATAATACCTACAATGGTGCCACCATTAGTACAAATACAATTTACAATTTACTATCATTTTCAAAATATTATTGGGGGTGCAGAGATTAATATCACTTTTAAATTGATGAATCAGTACAGACTTGGAAAAAATTTTACAGTAATGGAAATTCATACGAACTAAATGCACATAAAATGTATGTACTTAGGGAAAAAATCTGTTTGCTTTTTGAGCAATTGTATGTTTGAAAAGAAAATAACCATTTATGTATGATTTAGGATTTTTAATTGCATGTTTTATACTCTGTTCAGACAAGGATACCTAAATCAGGCACCATGGCCACGTACTGATATTGAAATGTAACAGAATTACCTCAGAAAAAAATAAAGCCCAGAATCCACTTGGCAACTCAAAACCCAAATGGATAGAAAATGTTACAGATATTTATTTAAATTTCTTTTTTTTCCCCCTCAATCTTCTTCTTCTTTTTTTTTTTTAAAGATTTTATTTATTTATTTGACAGAGAGAGAGAGATCACAAGTAGGCAGAGAGGCAGGCAGAGAGAGAGGGGGAAGCAGGCTCTTGCTGAGTGAAGAGCCCGATGTGGGGCTCAATCCCAAGACCCTGAGATCATGACCTGAGCTGAAGGCAGAGGCTTAACCCACTGAGCCACCCAGATGCCCCCTTCTTTTTTTTAAAATTATGGTGTGTTGGTCACCATACAGTACATCATTAGTTTTTGATGTAGTGTTCCATGATTCATTGTTTGTGTGTAACACCAGTGCTCCCTGCAATGCAGGTCCTCCTTAATACCCATCACCAGGCTCACCCATCACCCCATGCTCCTCCCGTTTAAAACTCTGTTTCTCAGAATCCATAGTCTCTTGTGGTTCATCTCCCCGTCTGATTTCCCCCCCTTCATTTTTCCCTTCCTTCTCCTCATGTTCTCCATGCTATTTCTTATGTTGTGTAAATAAGTGAAGCCATATGATAATTGAGTTATTTCACTTAGTGTAGTCTACTCTAGTTCCATCCATGTTGATGAAAAAGCTGGGTATTCATCCTTCCTGATGGCTGAGTAATATTCCCTTGTATGTATGGACCACATATTCTTTTTTTGTCTATTGAAGGTCATCTCAGCTCTTTCCATATTTTGGTTATTCTCGACAATGCTACTCTGAACATTGGGCTAAATTTCTAGGTAATAAGCAACATATGAATTGTTTTCACAACTTTGTGTAACTTTCTTTAAACAAAAATGGAATTTAAAATGTATATTGACTTTTAATTATCTCTGTAGTTTCCATCTCATCCAGTCTCTGAGAACCCAAAGAAACTCATTGAGTCCCCAGTTAAAGGATGCCTGGGTAATCTTTGTGGCCATTTTGCAAACCCACTCTATCTTCTGTCTTCATGAAAAGAACCTTGAGGGATCTTCTTTTTATCCATCTGAGTTTATCCATCTCTATGTGTGTGTATGGGGAGTGTTGGGGGAGGGATGTGAAGAGAGGATGTTTCAGCATTTTCACCAAGGTGCAATGGACATAATTAAAGGAATCAAAAACTTAGATGCTGAATGTAACAAGAGGAATTAATGTCTAGAGGTCAGACCCCTTATGGCTGACCCTCCCCCCTACTCTGACACACCACACATCACACACATAGACTCACACGACTAACTGGTTTCTGCCTCTGTTTCTTCCTTTATTAGGACATATGGGTATTCTTTCTCATTTTAGTTCATATCATCAAAGTTTTACTTTGACTCTTTCCATGAGCCAGAAGTGTCTCTAGGACCTCTCAGATAAATGAAGAGCACTTACTTGCTTTGTCTTCCAATAGAATGTTACTGATTGGGGAGCATCTTGAGACAATCCATGCTCTACTTACTAAAGTAGTCTGTGATTTGTCTCAAGACAGAAACACATGACTTGAAGCCTTCAATGAAGAGCCACCCCCTCTACCCCTTCACGAAATGTGGGAAGTAGAAGTCAGCAGAGGCCTTCAGAAACCTTTTTGTAAGACAGTTTATGAAATGTAGCACAAGTACACATAAACCTAGACAGACATACAAATATATACTTGTTTACCCAGGTTGAAACCCTGAACCTTCTGAAGTCAGCCATTCATGAGAAGGTATTTCATTATTCATAGACTGGTTACAAAATATGTGCTTATTTTCCAGGAAATGTAAGTAGAAAAAGACATGCTCCTGGTGTTAAATAGAACACTATCTGTGCTGAAGACATCTGTGCCTCCAAAAATACGACTTCTGGTCAGGTGCCAGAGCTGGTCAAAGGCTGGCTTACATACTACATAAGCACTTTCTCCTTACACTATGCTTGCATATGGTTTGATAAATAACATTGGGTGTCTGCAAGTCTTAGCTATAATATTATTTGTCATTTGGGAAATGTGAGTAGTTGTATCTATTTCTTTTTATATGGAATTTTATTTTCCTATTTATCTTCCTAAATGAATAAAATTTTAGAAATTTAATATAACATGGAAAATGTACTTTTAAAAGATCATATCAGAGTTCTTTGATGCTTTTCTTCTATTTACAATCAGTGGATTACAAGAAAGAATGCTCATTTTGGGCTTTTCTGGGAAATATTTGTCATCATTTCTATGCCTCAGTGTGATTTTTAGTTTAAGTGAATGAGGTCCATTAAAGTAGTCTAGACATCAAAAGCAGGGGCTCTGAATATGCAGATATTTTTCAGTTTTACATATACCACACAACTGTTCTGTAAACCCCAAATTCCTTGATTTTCCTGCTATAAAATATAGAGAAAATAGAAAAATTCATTAATTGGGCCCTCAATTGTATAAAAACAGTGCTTCTCCAAACAAAAAAGCAGGAATGTTAACATAGTTTTTCTTATGATTCCTGAACCTCTCTACTACAAAATTACTAACAATGGAATTTGAGAACAGATTTTCTAACTGCATTGTTTAAACCAACTCAACACAGTGTATGGTCTTAGCACAAACATAAGAAATATACATTGTTAGTAAGATGCCATGTTTTAAGATAGATTTTAAATACTCATAAAATACCTATTGGGATATATCCAGATATAGATATAAACATCAGATGTGCTTTAAATTAAAAAAAAGCTGAAGTATAATTTATTTTTATTTAGATGTAGTTTTAGAAAGCCAGTAAGGGAGAGATAAAGGGATTTTTGCTACAAATAAGAATAAATAGGTGCAAATAAAGGATTAATCACTTTCAACAGGAGGAGCAAAGGACTTTTAAATGCTTTTCCCCTAACATCTCAACCCCAAAACCAGACCCCAAGAGTCTGTGGGAAACTGTTAATTTAATGAGACAATAAACCACTTCAGAACTATCATTACAGTAGTCTACCTGTTTAAAGGAAGATGTTAAATTATATTTTCTGTAACTGCTGAAATAATAATTGTTTGAAGTCCATTGACCTCTGGGGATTCCTGCAAGGTGCGTAAGTAGCAGTCTACCATCAGCATTCTCCAGTGGACCCCAGAGAGTCTCAATAGTAAGATATTTGGATGTTTGCTCAAGTTATGCTGCCACAACAAGAAATTCACAATACTGTTTTAAAGAAAATAATCTGAAAGTACTGCAGTTATCTCATAACTAGGCATAATTCATGTGGGATGATCACCCAGTTTTATACTTTCAGTCAGTATTTTTTTTTCAAGAAATCAATGTAAAATACAGCATAGTTTTATGCAATATTCTTCAGTTCATGTTTCTATCTTGATTACTTGGATAAATAGTATATCAATGACATAGTTTTAGCTGCATTAATGGAAAGCTCAAATAACATGCTGATTATCGTATTTTGGCTTGACCACTTTAGGTGTATCACCTTTTCATTTCCATGTTCATTATTTCATGGTCACAATAGTACTGCTGAATCATATTCAGAAGAAAGATAGGAAGATAAGGTCAAGAATGACATCTATAACTTGTTCTCTTATGCTTACCTCTTTTTGAATTGTCATTTTTCCCCTTTCTTGTCATATTTATTTGTTAAAATATTAATTTTTAGACTATTTTTAGGTTCATAATATATTTAAGGAGAGGGTGCAGAGATTTTTGATATATTCCCTGCTAAACACATATATCTCTTCCATTATCAACATCACTCAGCAGAACAGTACATTTGTTACAATTGATGAACCTACATTAACACATCATAATCACCCAAAGTTCATAGTTTATGTTAGGGTTCATTCTTGGTGTTGTTCATTGTGTGGGTGTGGACAAATGTGCAGTGGCATATATTCATCATTATATTATCATAAAAAGTCTTTTCACTATCCTAAAAATCCTCTTTGCTCTACCCATTTATCCTTTCCTCCCATCCCTACCTCTGGAAACCATTGATCTTTTTAGTGTCTTCACAATTTTGCCTTTTGCAGAATGTTGTATAGCTGGAGTCACACAAAAAGTAGCCTTTTCACATTGGTTTCTTTCTCCTATTGATATGCATTTAAGGCTACTCCATAGATCATTTCTTCTTCTTCTCCTTCTTCTTCTTTTTTTTTTTTTTTTTAAGATTTTATTTATTTATTTAAGAGAGAGAGAGTGCATGAGAGGGGAGAAAGTCAGAGGAGCTGAGAGCCTGATGAGGGACTCGATCCCAGGAGTCTGGGATCATGACCTGAGCTGAAGGCAGTTGCTTAACCAACTGAGCCACTCATACACCCAGATAATATCTTTTTAATGCTGAATACTATTCCATTGTTTGTATATACCACAGTTTATTTCCATTCACCTATTGAGGAAAATCTTGTTTGCTTTCAGGTTTTGGCAATTATGAATAAAGCTGCTGTAGACATTCATGTGCAGCTTTTTGTGTGGACATGAGTTTTCAGCTTCTTTGGGTAAATGCCAAGGAGTGTATTTTCTGGATCACATAGTAAGAGTGTGTTCAGTTTTGTAAAAAACCGCCAGACTGTCTTCCAAAGTGGATGTACCATTTTGCATTCCCATCATCAGTGAATTATGTTCTTGCCAACATTTGGTGTTCTCAGTGCTCAAGATTTTGGCCATTCTAACAGGAGTATAGTGGTATCTCACTGATGTTTTAGTTTGCATTTTTCTGATGACATATGATGTGGAGCACTTTCTCATATGCTCATTTCCTTCCATATATCTTCTTTGTTGAAGTGTATATTAAGGTCTTTGACCCACATTTTAGTCAGGTTGTTTTCTTATTATTCAGTTTTAAGAGTTCTTTATATATTTTGGATAAGTCCTTTATCAGAAGTGTCTTTTGCAAGTATTTTCTCCCAGTCTATGGTTTGTCTTCTCATTCTCATGACATTGTCTTTCACAGAACAGAAGCTTTTAATTTTATGAAGTCCATATTATTTCTTTCATGAATTGTGGCTTTGGTGCTGTATCAAAAAAAAGCATCTCCACACCAGAGGTCATCTAGGTTTTCTTGTACATTATATTCTAGGAGTTTTGTAGTTTTGCAGTTTACATTTAGGTTTGTTACTCATTTTAAGTTAATTTTTGTGTTGGGTATATGGTCTGTTTCTGGATTTAATTTTTACATATAGATGTCCAGTTGTTCCAGCACCATTTGTTGAAGAGATTATCTATGTTCTTTTGTGTTGCCTTTGCTCCTTTGTCAAAGATTAATTGACTGTATATATGGTGGTCTATTTCTTGGTCCTCTATTCTGTTCCATTGATCTATTTTTCTATTCATTTGCTAATATTACACTATCTTGGTTACTGTTGCTTTTTAGTTAAGTCTTAAAGTCAGATAGTATGATTCTTCCAACTTTGTTGTTCTCTCTCAATATTGGCTATTCTTTTGCCTTCTCCATACAAAAAAGCAAAGTCTTTCTCAGAAATCCCCAGAAAACTTCCTCTTAAATTTCACTGGCAGGACTGTTTTACATGGCCATGCCTAATTGTTAGAAAGGTTGAGAAAAAATATATACCTAGACTTTTCACCCTCTATAGAGGAAAGGGAGAAAAATTTTAGCTTTGGTTTTGAAAGCAATTAGTTTTAGTAGTTCTTTTATGAGCCAACAAATAGGGTCTGCTACATTAAGAATATGGTAAATTACAATAGCCCCCTTTTTAAATTTAAATTCAGTTAGCCAACATATAGTACACCATTAGTTTCAGATGTAGAGTTTGATAGTTCATCAGTTGGATATAACACCCAGTGCTCCTCTCATCACCTTCCCTCCTTAATGCCCATCACCCAATTACCCCATTCCCCCCCACCATCCTCCCCTTCAGCAACCCTCAGTTTTTTCTTATAGTTAAAAGAGTCTTTCATTGTTTGTCTCCCTTTCTGATTACTTCTCATTCAGTTTCTCCTCCCTTCCCCTGTGATTCTCTGTGCTGTTTCTTATGTTCCACATATGATAATTGTCTTTCTCTGATTGACTTATTTTCTTCAGCATAATACCCTCTAGTTCCATCCATGTCAATGTAAATGGTAAATATTCATCCCTTTTGATGGCTGAGTAATATTCCACTGTGTATATAAACCACATCTTCTTTATCCATTCATCCATCGATGGACATCTTGGCTCATTCCATAGTTTGGCTATTGTGGACATTGCTACTATAAACATTGGGGTGCACTTGCCCCTTCAGATCATTATATTTGTATCTTACCCAGAGATAAAATAGCTTCTTAATAGGGGTTTGCTATGTAAACTAAGAAGTAAGGTCAGCTTTTCCTGCCTAGGAAGGAAGAGTTATAAAGGGGTTCTGCTACTAACTTTTCTTCAGGTCCTCTGATACCAAATTTTATGCCCTGTTACAATGCTAGGTTTAAGCCAGTGACTCTTAAAGTAGTATTTTTTTAAATACAATATCTTTAACATAGTATATATAGTCATGAAAGATGATGTTTTAAAATCATTATTTTATACTAAACAGAAATGTGAATAAGTGAAAAATATATAAAACAACATGGATAAATTTTGCAAACATAATATTGAGTGGAAAAAAGGACATAGATGAGTATATGTTATATGATTCCACTTATATAAAATTTGAAGGTAAGGAAAATTAACCTATGGTGTTAAAAATCAGATAATGCCTTCTTTTGTGGATAGGGTAGTGACTAGAAGGGCATATGAAGGAGACTTCTGGGATATAGTAGTATTCTGTTTCTGGACATAAGTCTTCACTGTGCAGATGTGTTTGTTTTGTGAAAATTAATTAACTTATACACCAGTGATCTCTGTGTGTATGTATGTATACACACACACACACACACACACACACACACTTCAATATGATTTGCTCAAAACAAACAAAAACAAAGTGATTTGATTTGAATTGTCATGTCTCAGAATTGGCTAAAATAAGTTTTAGAGATTTTAACATTCAGATTTTTCAGGGACCTACCTTTGTGTACTATTTGTGTCAAATGAAAGCTGCATTTATCTCAGAATTAGGCTGATTTCATCTCAGCTGTTTGAGGCAAGCAATTTGGAAAACAGAAATAAATAATTACAGACACATATACATTCATGTATATGTATAAAAATTATTGACTCAGCTCTAAATATTTTTAATTCCCACAGAATATTTATATAAAACTTGGTCTAATTTAAGTTGCATGTTTTAACTCTGAACACCATGAACTCTGCAAGCATATTTTGTATGTAAATTTCTATCCATAGTATTAGTATCTTCCATAGAAGGAATGGTGGTTTCTGGCAAGTTTAATTAAGTGCACAAAGCACGAGTTTTTAGGGAACACTGTAACTATTGTATTACTTGGAAAAAACACTGGTACTTAAATTTTAGTTGTAAAATATTCTTAAAATATACTCATAACTTATGCAGAAGGGGACTTGTACTCATTAGTCCTAGCCAGTGTCAAAGTAAAAGCACATTTTCTACCATGTTATACAAATGGATGCTTAATTTAAATCATAGGATAAATGTGTCTATTTATAAGTAGGTGTAAACTAGCAAGGAAAAAATGTTTTACAAGATGTAGCAAGAGAAGTAATTCTTTTAAAGACTGTGTTTGATTTGTAATCTGCACAGGAACTTGTACAAATTTTGCCTATTTATCTAGTGAGGAAAACTTAAAAAGTTATATTTCCAGGTTATAGGCTATAACAAAGTCTTAGGGAATCATGAGAAAGAAATGCTGAGATGTGAAAACATAGTGGGTTAAAGTCTTCTGTAAAAGACAGTATCATAGAAAATAAATTAGTAGGATTAAAATTGGTTCCTATTAATTTCTCCACTCTGCATGTTTCTCCAAATATGAACTTAAACTCATGTTCTAACGAGCTGAACTGCAGCATAGTCCCAAATACATTCTCAACATATGCCAAACTGTACAAAAAAGAGCAATAATGCACTGGCAATTCTGGCTTCAACAACTGGCCTTTTTATGCCTGGATAGTATTTCCTTGAATGAATTACCAGCATTCTAGAAGCAGTCTCCAGACTTTCATACAAAAAATAAAAAATAAAAAAAAAAATTCACTTCTAATCTATAAACCCAGATAGAGAGTTTGGTAGAATGAAGGAGACCTTTCTTCTTTCTATTTAAAGATTGTATGTATTTATTTGAGAGAGAAAAAGAGAGCAAAAACCTGGGGAGTAGCAGGCAGAGGGAGAGGGAGAAGCAGGCTCCCTGCTGAGCAGAGTGCCCAACCTTGATCCCAAAACCCTGTGATCATGACCTGAGCTGAAGGGAGACATTAACTGACTGAGCCACCCAGGTGCCCCTGAAAGACATCTTTCTAATATTACAGAAATCTATGAGAAAAGAGTCCTCAGTGGGAACAAACATAAACATAAAATTATGTTCTCCACTTCTAGAAGTTGGAAAACATTACAAATTACCACAATTAAGTGGTGTCCTCTTAATATTTAATTAAAAAATTTTTTGAGTACAGTTGATGCACAATGTTACATTAGTTTCAGGTGCATGATATAGTGATTTGACAACTCTGTATCTTCTGCTGTGCTCACCATAAGAGTAGCTACTATTTATCAACCATAAATGCAATTACAGCATTGACTATATTCCCTGTGCTATGTTTTTTATTCCTGTGATTTACTCACTCATTAATTGGAAGCCTATATCTCCCACCACACTAACACACACATTTTGTCGATCACCCCACTTCCCTTACCTCTGCCAATCATCAGTTTGTTATCTGTATTTATAGGTTTGATTCTGCTTTTTGTCTATTCGTTTTGTTTTCAGATCCCATTTATGAATGAAATCATAAGATATTTGTCTTTCTCACTCTGATTATTTCACTTAGCATAATACCCTCTAAGTCCATCCATGTTGTCACAGATGGCAAGATCTTATCTTTTTATGGCTCAGTAATATTCCATTGTGTACCACATCTCTTTTATCCATTCATCTGTCACTGGACACTTACGTTGCTTCCATATCTTGGCTATTTTAGATGATGCTTTAGTGGATGTAGTGGTGCATATACCTTTTCAAATTAATATTTTCATTTTCTTTGGGTAAATACCCATTAGTGGAATTACTGGATCATATGGCATTTCTATTTCTAATTTCTTGAGGAAACTCTGTACTGTTTTTCACAATGGTTTTCCTGTTTGCATTCTATCAACAGCTGATAACCCTTTTTCTCTCAGTGGTGTCCTTTTAATCACACATGCTTAAACAAAACACCTTATTATAATCATATTTGGTATTTAGGGGAGTCAAGAATTCAAAATTGGAATAAGTGAGAATAAGAAAAATTATAGCCAAATATTCTACATCGGGAAGCAACTTTTGAACAGGTACACTAACTGAGTTTGGGATATCATAAAAAATTATTTTCTATGTAATTTTCCATTTGTTTTATTCTTCTGTATATCATACAGAAGAGTGCATAGGGGTATATGTTGCCTTAAAGAATTTTAATAAACTATGCACCTCCATTTTTGCTGGCAGTTCTTTCAAAGTCCCCTGTATGCTCCTCCCCAATTGTTTCACTTCTCACCCTCTATCCAGAAGTTTTTATCGTTCTGATTTCTACAATTATCGTCCCATTTTATTTTATTAATTTTAAATAATTTACCAGTTACGACTATATTTCTGCTATTTGTGAACTTAATGAATACAGATTCCTACTTTATAACATTTCCTGTGTCAAGCTTATTTCACTCAACAGTTACAATGTTTGGGAAGATTCACTGGTGTTATATGTAGCCATCCTTCATTCAGTTTCCCTACTGAATAGCATTCAATTATAAGCCCATTTGACAAAACATTTGCCATTCTAATATTGATAGACATTTAGATTTTCTTGTAATTTGTTATTAATATTCTTAAATATTTACTCCAGGAGTGAAATCCCTGGATCATATGTTATTGTGGGTATTTCACCTTTCCTCTGGAATGCCAGTTGGTTTATTGAAAGTGTTTGGGTCAATTTGTATATCACAACCACCAATGGCCAGATATTCCTGTTGTTTCACATGTATCCCAACATATGAATATCAGATTTCTAAATTTTTGCCTGAAAGTTTGGGTGATGCATGGTAACTCTTATAGTTTAACTTGCTTTATTTTTTATTGGTATAAAAACTTTTATCTTAGCAATAAAATAAAATAAAAACCTTAAAAGGTGAACATCTTTTCATGTTTATTGGCTAATTTTCATTTTTAAAAATGTATGCTTTTTAAGGCTTTAATTTTCTATTATTTGTTTGTCAATTGTAATTCATTTTAAAAAGTTATAGAACTGGACACCAGGTTTTTGATGGTTATAGGAGTTTTTTTCTATAGTTTTTTCCTTTTTTTTTTAACTTCATGGTGTTTTGATGAAAATAAGCTTTATATTTTAATGTGGATAGGTATATCGCTTTTTCCTGCGACACTTGTACATTTTGTATTATATTTAAAATATTTCAAATCTGATTTAAAATACATTTAACTCATAATCTTTCCATTATATCCCCAAATTTTCTTCTAAAGATTTGCAGTTTGGATTTTCACATTTAATTCTTTAAGATTATTTTTAATAAATAGAATGAGTTGGGAATTCAGTTTCTTCTCTTTTCTTTTTCTGATAGCATATCCAGTCCTTCTAGCATCATTTATTGAAATGTCAGTTCTTTTTATAAAGAACCACATACCATCCCTGTAATAAATATATCAAGAGTCCACATATGCAAGGGTCTGTTTCTGGATTTTTTGTTTGTGTATGGCTATTGGTTTATCCCATACCCATATAATATTATCAGGATATTATTAGTATTAGTGTCTGCTAGAGAAATCTCCTCAATTTTGTCTTTTTCTTCAAGGTTTTCTGGATTATTCTTGGTTCTTATATTACCAAATATAAGTTTCTAACCTACATGTCAAATGCAATAGAAAATCATTTGGCAATGTGATCAGAATTGCTTGAATTTATTGATTAATTTGAGGATCCTTCATATCTTTGCCATATGGAATCTTTTAGTCCTTGAGCACAGTATACACTTATACTTACTTAGATTTTATTTAAGTTGCACCAAGCTTTACTACTATTCCATGCAAAGGTCTGGAACATCTTTTGCTAGACTTATTCTTAGGTACTTCATATATTTATGTCATTTAAAATTTTTTTTATTAAGAATTTTAGAGTAGTTTTAGGTTCACAACAAAATTGAGTGGAAGATATAGAGATTGCCCATATATTCCCTACCCACATTGGTGCATAGCCTCACCCATTATTAATAATGTTTACCAGAGTGGTACATTTGTTATAATTGATGAATCTACATTGACACATCATCATCACCCAAAGTCCAGAGTTTACATAATGGTCTACTCTTGATGTACATTCTGTGGGTTTGGATAAATGTATAAAAACATGTTTCTATCATTTATGGTATCAAACAAAGAAGTTACACTACCCTGAAATGCTTTGTGTTCTATTTATACCTCCACCTCTCCAACTTTTGGCAACCACTGATCTTTTTGTTGTTTCCATAGTGTTGCCTTTTGCAAAATGTCATATGTTGGAATCACACAGTACAGTTTTTTAGATTGACTTCTTTCACTTAGTAATATGAATTTAGTATCTTCTATACCTTTTCATGTCTTGATAGTGTATTTCTGTTTAGCACTGTATACTGTTTCATTGTCTGGATATACCACAGTTTATTTAGCCATTTACCTGTTGAAGGATATCTTGTTTACTTCTAAGTTTTGGCTATTGGGCAAAGCTGCTGTAGATATTTGTGTTTAGGTTTTTGTGTGGTTATAAGTTTTCACCTCCTTTGGCTACCTACCAAGGGGCACATTTGCTGGATCATATGATAAGAGTATGTTTAATTTTGTAAGAAACCTCCAAACTGTCTTCCAAAGTGGCTATACCATTTTGCATTCCCACCAGGAATGAATGAGAGCTCCCACTTTTGTAGATCTTTACTAGCATTTGGTATTGTCAGTGTTCAAGATTTTGGCCATTCTAATAGGAGTATAGTGCGATCTCATTGTTGTTTTATTTGTGTGACACATGATATGGTACATCTTTTTATATGCTTATAGGCATCTGTATATATTTTTTGGTGAGGTATGTATTTAAGGTTTGTGACCCATTTTAAAATCAATGGGTATATCGTGATCCTGAGTATCATCTATCCTGGTGAATATTCCATGTACTCCTGGAAAGAATGTACATTTTGCTGTTGTTAGGTAGAGTTCTATGTATATCAAATAGATCAAGTTGGTTGATATATTGTTTTGTTCTTCTGTATACTTGCTGACTCTCTGTCAACTAAGTTTATTTATTACTGAGAAGGGAATGTTCAAATCTCCAACTATAATTTTAAATATGTCTATTTTTTCTTTCAGTGCTGTAGGTTTTTCTTTGTATATTTTGAAGCTATGTTATTGGGTTCCTATACCTTGTAAATTATGTCTTCTTGGTAAATTGGAAACTTTTTTTCATTATGTATGAAATTTTTTTCTTTATTCCTGGTAATTTTCATTGCTTTGAAGTTTCTTTAATGATATTAGCTTAGCTACTCCAGCTATGCAATTTTTCATCATTTTACTTTTAAGTTGCCTATATCACTGTATTTCAAGTGACTGATTTTTAAGATAGTATACGATTATTTTTAACAAACTCATTTTGACCACATTTGTCTTTAAATTGGCATCTTCAGATCATTTACATTTAATGTGATTATTGATAACTTTAGATTTAGGCCCATCCCTGTATTTATTTATTTATTTATTTATTTATTGCTTGTTCCTGCTTATTTCACATTATTTGCAATTTCCAGACTCCTTTAAGTTAAAAAACTCAAGGCAGGAAAACTACTCTATTGCATTTCCCACATACTTACTCTTGCTTTTGCCCTTCTTTCATTCCTGACATTCTGAGTTGTACTCTCCCTCCAAACCCTGGAATCTTTTCCTTTTGGTCTAAAAAGCTTCCTTTAGAAATTTTTCTATCGCATTTGTTAGGTATAAATTCTCTTACTTTTCCATATTTTAATTTACCTTACAACTGAAGGATATTTTACTTGGAAATAAAATTCTGGGTTTATAATTTTTTCTTTCAACACTTTAAAAATGTTGTGCCATTTTCTCTTCATTTCCATGGTTTCTGGTAAGAAATCCTCTGTTGTGTGAATTGATGGTCCCCTATAGTTAACATAGCATTTTTTTTTTATTGCTTTCAATATTTTTTCTTCACCTTCTGTTTTCAGCCATTTGATTATGATTTATATGGGCATAGATTTCTTTGGGTTTACTCTATTTGGGGTTTGCTTAGCTTCTTGAACCTCTGGGGTATATTTTTGTCTGTCTGTTTGTTTGTTTTTTGCCAAACGGGCAATTTTCAGCCATTATTTCTTTATCTCTTTTTCATTACCATTCTTTTTCTCCTGTCTTTCAGGGATGCTGTTGGCATGATCATTAGGCCTTCTGGTATTCTCCTATTGGTACTTGAGATTCTATTCATTTTTTATTTTTTTTTTCTCTCCTCTGTTCAAATTGAGTCATTTGTATATCTTTAAGATACTTTAAATCTTGTTTAAATTCTATACAAAATGTTAATATTTTTGTTTTAGTAGGTTCAGGCCACAGATTCTAACCCACCTCCTGTGGGTTATGGTTCCAGTGTTAGTTCAGTTTTTAAAACTTTTGTTATGCTTTTTGTTTTCTCTTGGGTGGGTGCCCCATAGTGATCAGTCTCAGACCCACTCTGTTTAGTTCTCAGAATCTTAGGGATGTTAATTAGGATCAGATCAATGCATATAGAGCTTAAGAAAAAGCCCTAAAGTTCTTGACTTTGTTGGGTGATTTTTCTGAGCTCATCTCCTTTTTATCACCTCCCCAATACTTTGATTTTCAGGGGCTCCATTTTTTGGTGGTATGTATAGTGGAACCACACTACCATGCTCTTTGATGCATTTTCATGATGGAAACTCTGTTCTGGCTCTATAGGAAGGAGGACAGAGATAAAAACACTGTAGGACTCACCCCCTACCACCCTTCCCCTCCTTCCTGCTTTGCCCTGCCCGACCCCCACCTTTTGAAACTGTAAGTAAAGCCAAAGGAGAGGCAGGTGTTCTTTCCTAAGAGTTTTGGCTTTTTCGGTGTTCTATCACTTTCTTTTCTTCCCCTGCAAAAGTAGTATGAATTCTCACTCCAGGTTGATATAAGGTTAGGTTTGTGGTTACAGTATTTTAGAGGCAGGCCTTTTTTTTTTTTTTCTTTTTTTCTTTCTTATTTCAGTGCCTAGATTCAAGATAATTCATTTGTCTTGTAGTTAGGGGAAGGGGGTTTGTTAGATATCTCTCCTTTTATACTACTCAACTTGAAGAAGGTACCTAAGACCTTGCTACTGGTCCCTGATGCTCTAGAGGCTATGGCAGTTTAGTTTTCTGTTCTTCAAAAGTCACTTGTGGTGATTAGTTCTCAAGATTTCTGCCTTCAAGTAGATTTTGGCTTGAGTATTTCATACTTCCCTAATAGTACATATTCATGCTTAAGATTTTTAATTTTAAGTTACCTGGTATTTTACCTGTTTTCATTGAAAGAGCCTATCTGAGAAATTAACTCACTATATAAATGGAAATGAAACTTTCTATGAATTTGTTTTAATGGTAAAATTTTTTTACATTTCCAGAATAATTGTTCAGTTGGTTATTTTTGTGTATTTAATTGGTAAATAACTTTTTCCTTTTTTTTTCATAAAAGACAAACTTATAAATTTATTTTGTTTTCTTGCCTAGTTGGACTCAAGGAAAATAATTTGACAGTATTGTTCTCTTTTATTTGTTTATCCTAATATACAAATGTTAGCCTAGTATATATCTTAGAATTCTATTATTTGTAAAAGTATACCTACTCTTACCATGTGATCCATCACTTGCACTCCTTGGTATATTACACAAAGGGGCTGAAAACACATCAACACAAAATCTCCACAGAAAGTTACTTATTTTAAAACTGCCAAAACTTGAAAACAACCAAGATGTCCTACAGTAGGTAAATGAACGAACTATGGTACATCCAGATAATAGAATATTATTCATCACTAAAAAGAAATGAGTTGTTAAATCATAAAAAGACATGGAAGAATTTCAAATGCATATTACTAAGTGAAAGAAGCCAATTTGAAAAGGCTACATGCTGTATGATCCCAAATATATGAAATTCTGGAAAAGCCAAACTATGGAGACGGTAGTTGCCAGAGGTTAGGGGGCAGGGAAAGATAAATGGGCATAGCACAGAGGATCTTTAAGGCAGTGGGAATATCCTGTATGACACTATAAAGGTTTATACATTTGCCTAAACCCACTGAATATAAAACAGAAAGAGTAAAGCAGGGTTTAAACTGTGGACTTTGGATTATCATGATGTGTCATTGTTGGTTCATCAGTTGTAACAAATGTACCCCTTTGGGGGAGATGTTGATTATGGGGGAGGCTATACATGTATCGGGGCAGGAGGTATAGGAGAAATCTCTGTACTTTCTCTTCAGTTTGCTGTGACTTCAAAAGTGCTCTAAAGTCTATTAAGAATGAAACAGAAACACACATAAAGACACAAAATCTGTTACAACCATCCTCTGTCAGATACTAGTACCCTCAATCAGTTATTGAATATGAAAGTATAAAAGTCATTTACTATACAAAAATACCTTCAGATCTAAAATTAGATGTCAAAAACAAAGTCTGAAAGAGAAAAGCTTCTTGATTTCATTGTGTAATCCTTTATTCCATCAAAAGTACATATTCTACATTCTGGTTAGTAACTAGAGACTGTTGAGTTTGACATATGTTGAGTTATTATGTCTCAAATTAAATTTTAAGTTCTGATTATTTGCAGAATTGTAGAAGAATATGGAATATCTTCATTTTACATTTCTGGGATACCTAATACTTCAGAAAATAGAAAAACTTAATTTTTCATAGCTCTGTAAAGCTATTATTTCAGCAATAAAACTGTTATCAATAGAAATCTTGGCTTTTTCGACTCAATTTTCTTAAATTTATTTGTATTACTGTTACTTTTTGTTATATGTTTTTTCTATTTTATTTTACTTGGCTATTAAAGGAAAACTATTTCTTAGTAATGCAGGAAGGACTGAAGAGGAAGTCTCTGACTTAATTGGAAGGGGAGGTGAACCATGAGAGACTATGGACTCTGAAAAACACTCTAAGGGTTTTGAAGGGGTGGGGGGTGGGAGGTCGGGGTACCAGGTGGTGGGTATTATAGAGGGCATGGATTGCATGAAGCACTGGGTATGGTGCAAAAATAATGAATACTGTTATGCTGAAAATAAAAAATAAATCAAATAAATAAATAAATAAGAAAGACATTATAAATAAATAAATAAATAAATAAAATATCCAGAAAACCCCAGTCAGTTTAAACATCCTGCATTCATATGTATAGTTTGTTAGAATTTTTAACATGTCACTCTTCCTTCATAAAGTAACCTTTCATTTATATCACTCATTTAAAATGTTTCAATTTTGATGACTTGAAGGCATGCAACTGTGAGAATGCCTGAAAAATCTGGAACTGTAAGCTCTACTTTAAAACATGATTTGTACTTACTTGAACATATGTGTTATAAACAAAAATGTAAAGTAGTGATTCCCATTAATATTTCTCAACTTATATATAAACATATATTACTAAATCTTATATGTTTCATAATTGTGATATAAATTATTTAGTTATAATTAAATATAAATATGTCCTACATATGATAAATCTAACAGTGTATTAACATTTAACAATCAGTAGATACAAAAGCTAAAGGGACCTTAGCGGAAAAGCTTTCAGTTTTTCTCCATTGAGAATGATATTTGCGGTGGGTTTTTCATAGATGGCTTTGATGATATTGAGGTATCACGGCAGGGATGTCCATTATCACCACTGCTATTCAACATCGTACTAGAGGTCCTAGCCTCAGCAATCAGACAACAAAAGGAAATTAAAGGCATCCAAATCGGCAAAGAAGAAGTCAAATTATCACTCTTCGCAGATGATATGATACTATATGTGGAAAACCCAAAAGACTCCACTCCAAAACTGCTAGAACTTATACAGGAATTTAGTAAAGTGTCAGGATATAAAATCAATGCACAGAAATCAGTTGCATTTCTCTACACCAACAGCAAGACAGAAGAAAGAGATATTAAGGAGTCAATCCCATTTACAATTGCATCCAAAACCATAAGATACCTAGGAATAAACCTAACCAAAGAGACACAGAATCTATACTCAGAAAACTATAAAGTACTCATGAAAGAAATTGAGGAAGACACAAAGAAATGGAAAAATGTTCCATGCTCCTGGATTGGAAGAATAAATATTGTGAAAATGTCTATGCTACCTAAAGCAATCTACACATTTAATGCAATTCCTATCAAAGTACCATCCATCTTTTTCAAAGAAATGGAACAAATAATTCTAAAATTTATATGGAACCAGAAAAGACCTCGAATAGCCAAAGGGATATTGAAAAAGAAAGCCAACGTTGGTGGCATCACAATTCCGGACTTCAGGCTCTATTACAAAGCTGTCATCATCAAGACAGCATGGTACTGGCACAAAAACAGACACATAGATCAATGGAACAGAATAGAGAGCCCAGAAATAGACCCTCAACTCTATGGTCAACTAATCTTCGACAAAGCAGGAAAGAATGTCCAATGGAAAAAAGACAGCCTTTTCAATAAATGGTGCTGGGAAAATTGGACAGCCACATGCAGAAAAATGAAATTGGACCATTCCCTTACACCACACACAAAAATCGACTCAAAATGGATGAAGGACCTCAATGTACGAAAGGAATCCATCAAAATCCTTGAGGAGAACACGGGCAGCAACCTCTTCGACCTCTGCCGCAGCAACATCTTCCTAGGAACAACGCAAAAGGCAAGGGAAGCAAGGGAAAAAATGAACTACTGGGATTTCATCAAGATCAAAAGCTTTTGCACAGCAAAGGAAACAGTTAACAAAATCAAAAGACAACTGACAGAATGGGAGAAGATATTTGCAAACGACATATCAGATAAAGGACTAGTGTCCAGAATCTATAAAGAACTTAGCAAACTCAACACCCAAAAAACAAATAATCCAATCAAGAAATGGGCAGAGGACATGAACAGACATTTCTGCAAAGAAGACATCCAGATGGCGAACAGACACATGAAAAAGTGCTCCATATCACTCGGCATCAGGGAAATACAAATCAAAACCACAATGAGATATCACCTCACACCAGTCAGAATGGCTAAAATCAACAAGTCAGGAAATGACAGATGCTGGCGAGGATGCGGAGAAAGGGGAACCCTCCTACACTGTTGGTGGGAATGCAAGCTGGTGCAGCCACTCTGGAAAACAGCATGGAGGTTCCTCAAAATGTTGAAAATAGAACTGCCCTATGACCCAGCAATTGCACTATTGGGTATTTACCCTAAAGATACAAATGTAGTGATCCAAAGGGGCACATGCACCCGAATGTTTATAGCAGCAATGTCCACAATAGCCAAACTATGGAAAGAACCTAGATGTCCATCAACAGATGAATGGATCAAGAAGATGTGGTATATATACACAATGGAATACTATGCAGCCATCAAAAGAAATGAAATCTTGCCATTTGCAACAACGTGGATGGAACTAGAGCGTATCATGCTTAGCGAAATAAGTCAAGCAGAGAAAGACAACTATCATATGATCTCCCTGATATGAGGAAGTGGTGATACAACATGGAGGCTTAAGTGGGTAGAAGAAGAATAAATGAAACAAGATGGGATTGGGAGGGAGACAAACCATAATCTCACAAAACAAACTGAGGGTTGCCGGGGGGAGGGGGTTTGGGAGAAGGGGGTGGGATTATGGACATTGGGGAGGGTATGTGATTTGGTGAGTGCTGTGAAGTGTGTAAACCTGTTGATTCACAGACCTGTACCCCTGGGGATAAAAATATATGTTTATCAAAAATAAAAAATTAAAAAAAAAAAAAAAGCTAAAGGGATGTTGAGAGCTCATTAATTTATTAAAAACTTAATATGAAAAGGCTAATGAAATTAAGATTTCAGTCCCTTTTTTATGATGGAAGGACTTATGATTTAGCTTATGTACCATAAGAGTTATACCATATTAACAATTGCTAATTCTGAACTATGATTGTTAGAGTATTGAATAACTAGTAAGATTATTCTGAGCTGATTAATGGCAATTATTTTTAGTGTACCATTGCCTTTTCTTAGTATACAACCATAATACCATGTAGCTTGTTTCTTAACCACTTCAAGCAAAATATGGAAATTTGAGAGTAAATCAATAAAGAGAAAGTACTCATAAGCCCTTGGGATCCCGCATATTAAGCAAATATAATAAATAAAAGGTAGAAAATTCTGAGAGTTTAGGGGTTTGGTAACGTGTGGCATTTTTTGACCTTACCGTGGAAAGTGACTTTGAATTCATAGTGAGTTTTGGTCAAAAGCGTTAGGGTTTGACCTGATGAGGGTTAAAATCATTCTACTAGTTATTCCAAAATAGAAAAATGAAAGAAAAAATGCCTGTGAAAAGTTGAGGAGCATATAAGGGAAGTAATAAACTGTTCCATGGTCCTTAATTTTATACTAAGTCTCTAAGTCTCATAAACTTGAGACTTCTGTTATTAGCTTATGTATGACCCCGTTATTACTTTCTAAATTTCTTCTTTGTGTAAAAGAATTAAATCGCATCTATTAGAATAATGCTCCTGGTAAGATGCCTAATTTTTGTCATAAAAATCAGAAAACAGAGTTCATATACTTAATTTAAATTCAAGTTTAATAGAATATACATCTGTAAGGCATGATGTATCTGCTTTGAGAGTGTAAAACATTATACCAGATGTTTGAGAGATGTTTTTTAATAGAAAAAGTATTATTCGCTTGCAGTATGTTTCTACATTTTCAGTAATTTGATCTCTGAAAGCTGTCTTGTGGACCAGTTGAAGCACAAATTCGACCTGGGTCTCATCTAATAGGTTTTTAATGTTTTGATTTTTCAGACAATAAAATGAGGAAATGGGTTTGATAATCCTTTCAGAATGTCTCCCTTGTCATGGTGAAACACCTTGGTTAGTAAATTAATCTGATTAACCTATCTTAGAACACCTTTTACAAATATTATCTAAGTCTGTTATATATATATAAGTAGTTTTAAAATTTTAAAATTTATATAGTTACCATATAGTATATTGTTAGTATCAACAGTAGAGTTCATCATTTGCATATAACACCAAATGCTCATTACATCACATGCCCTCCTTAATGCCTATCACTCAGTTATCCCATCCTCCCACCCACCGCCCCTCCAGCAACCTTCAGATTGTTTTTTATAGTTAAGAGTCCCTTATGGTTTCCCTCCCTCTCTGTTTTTATCTTAATTTTTCCTTCCCTTTTCCTATGTTCATATATTTTATTTCTTAAATTCCACATATGAGTGAAACCATATGGTATCTGTCTTTCTCTGTCTTCTTTTGCTTAGCACAGTACCCTCTAGTTCCATCCATGTTGTTGCAAATGGTAAGCTTTCATTCCTTTTGATGCCTGAGTAATATTCCAATATGTATAGGGGTATCTATCTATCTATGTACGTATCTATCATTCATTTCATGTCTTCTTTACCCATTCATCTTTCAGTGGACATCTGGGGCTCTTTCCATATCATAAGCATATTTTTTATCTGGAAGAGGGGCTTTTCTACCTAGCATAAGCAGAAATATTTAAATAAATGTATATTTCTTTCATAGCACATACTGTGGGTATGCTGTAGATTTTTTTTTTAAATAAGATTTTCTTTTTTAAAAAATTTTATTTATTTACTTGACAGAGAGAGAGAGTGAGAGAAAGAGCATGAGAGGGGAGAGGGTCAGAGGGAGAAGCAGACTCCCCATTGAACAGGGCGCCTGACATGGGACTCGATTCCAGGACTCCAGGATCATGACCTGAGCTGAAGGCAGTTGTTTAACCAACTGTACCACCCAGGTGCCCCAAGTATTTTTTTTTTTTAAACTGCGAGTTATAGAGAATTACTGCATCTTAATTGTATACTAAGTCTGTATGTTATAAACTATATATTAGAAAATAACGTATTTATCACTTATCATTTCAATCTATTTCTTTTTCTGTGTTTTGTTTTCTGTTTAAGTTCTATATTTGCAATATGCCACCCAAATCATCAAATAACTCTTCTTCTTTTTTTAAACTTGGCTTCATTTTCCTTCATTGAAAATTTAGCTTCATCAAGAGATTACAAATTATCCCTTTTTGCCCAAGATGTTGATTTATTGCATCATTTTATAATCCAAATTCTTCCGAAGATTCAAACATGTGGATCTTCATCAATTTTCTTTCAAAGGAATTTTTTTCAATATAACTAAGCATCTGCATTCTGAGGATTAGTTTGCTCTTCAGCCTCTATGTTTATTTTACATAAAAAATATCTTTTTATTTCTGTAACTATTATCACCCCCATCACATATATCCTCACAGAAACAGTAACAGAACCAAATGTCTTTTGTCTGTACTGCCAGGAGTTTCCTCTAGGTTCTAAGGGGGTTTCTAGCCAGGTTAAGAAAGCAGCTTTGATTTCTACCCTCCTATTCTGGAGCAATGTTTTATTCTACATGATTCTTTCTGACTCTCTTACAGAATTGCCTTAGAAGTGTCTCTGTCCAACTTGTATTTCTTTTCTGCTTTCTGGAATTTCTTTCATAACATTAAATTGGAAGAGGTGAAAGGATGGGGAAAATGTCAAGTGAATTAAGGTGAACCCAAAGTGTGTTTCCCCTCAAAAGCAAATATTCCTAAGTTGCACAAATTTTCCTCACCCTAATTTATAAGAAACCACCTAAAAGTGTACTAAAAATCAGTTTGCTGCATTTATCTCAAACATGCACATCACTGACTCCTCACTTTGAATAAAGCTTTTTATATTCCTTACTTGGATAAAAAGACTTGAGGATTTTTCCAGTTTCCATTCCCCAGGCCTTTCTCCTATACTGGAAGAGCCTCCACTTCCAAATCAGCCTCATCTTTGTCAGGTCCCTTTTTACTCTCTGTTCCCAGTTTATGAACATGGTTGGTTACAAAAGGCATTAGTTAGGCTGACCTGACTTGGTCAAACCAGGGATTTGAATTCCAACATTTCCAGTTCGCTGTTTGACCCTGGACACTGTGGCCTTGACTTGTAGCAGGAAGCACATCAGTAAGGTATATATCAGGCTTATCTTTCTCCTCCAGACTATCAAGCACCACATAATGGTGTGATTTGATTGCCTATTTGGACACAAAGTTTATAATAATTTTCACTACTCATAACTCTTTCCTCACCTCTCTCTGGTAAAAACTTCTGATGACAGCCTCTCTGTTCATTTTGACATATGAGGACCCCTCAGATGGTGATAGAGTTATGTGAGGAAGAAGGAACCCCAGTACTGAACTACTGATTAGTAGAAGGGAATAGGAAAACATCAGTTTGGGGGATCTCAATTTAGGAGCATTGTTTTTATTGTCTGTAGCTACATTGAGTTACCAAGATAAACAATTTAATGGGAATTTTTTCCATATGAGTATTTATAGATTTAGCACATAAAGTAAGAAGATAAGAGCCATTAAAACTTAGATTGACTGAGTACAAATAATATCTATTGGCTGGCTAAAGAACACATGGTTGTAAAGGACACCCTAAATTAGTGAGTTTATTTTTCTCTCTGTCTCTTTATTTGGTACATGAAGTTGTTGGATAGGTCACATTCTGGGTAGGATCAGAAAAGAACCTGGAAATCTCTGAGTAAAGTCTTTTTTAGCAGGATAGTACCAACGGTTGCCCTGAGAAAAGAGGATGCCATCTTCACAGTGGTCAATTATCAGGGACTAAGGGATATATTAACCTATGGGAGAGCACAACTTGTACAATAATTGATAGTTCCAGAAGCATTTTTTTTCCCTAGAAAGCAGACCTAGATAAGAAAGGAGAGAGCTGTTGCTAAGAACTGCAGTGTTTTGGATTAAGAGCCTCGAGAAACATATTCCCCAAAAGAACTTCTGCCAAAGGCTTCATTTTGCTTCTGGGCTCGTGTCTGCCAAAGTAAGCAGTCAGCACTGGCCTTTGCTTCAGGTATACTAAAGAACCTAAATGTAAAACACCAAAACTTGTTTGTTTGTTTGTTTTAAGAAAATACAGCAAAATATTTCCATGATCTTGAGCTGGGGAAGAACTTTTTAAAGATGCTTAAGTAATATCTATTCAAGAAAAGACTGATAAAATAGATAAAGCTTACATTAGAAATTTTATTCCTCAAAAGACCCTAGAAGGAAAGTGGAAAGATAACTAGAAAAGGTTATTTGAAATACATATATTCCACCAAGAATTATTATGCAGAATATCTAGTGAACTCTTACTAATGAGGAAAATCCCCTGCAAACCAAAAGGGAAATGGACGAAGGGTATGAAAAGGAAATGCACAAAATAAGAAAACCAAATTGCCAATAAACCAAATTGCCAATAGTATAAAAGATGCTCCAACTCATTGAATTGCAGGAAAATGTAAATGAAAATCATAATTAGAAACTATTGCATACTAACAAGATTAGTAAAATTAGGCAGTCTTATAATACCAGACTAATGGGAATGCAAATTAATGGGAATACAAATTAATGGGAATTCTCATTACTGGTGGTAGAAATTTAGTCTGGGACAAATATCTACCCTGGAGCACAACTTGATGAGATCTAGTAAAGCTGAATGTATAAACATGTCTCATAAATCAGCAATTTCACTCTTTGTTATAAAGTGGAACTTCTTAAATAGGTGGCCAAGGAGATTTGTTTAAGAAAATATATAGCAGTATTGTTTGTGATTACAAAAACTTAGAGAAAAACCTTCCAAATATTTAACATAAAAATGGTTTATTCAAACAGAATACTATTCACAAGAAAAATGAAAAAAACTCCATATGGCTAAATCCTATAAACATAATGTTGAAGCAAGGTGTTGCAGAAGAGTAGATACTGTGTTCCAATTCATATAAAGTTTAAAGATAAGAAAATGATAAATATGTTGTTCAGGGATGCATCTGTATGAAGAGAAGTCCATAGAAATATAGAGAGAGATTGAACAAATATATTAGGAGAGGGAGGGGTTGTGAAGAGCATGCTAGCAGAACATTCCGTAAACAGGTTTCAGCTCTATCAATAGTAATACTCCCAGCTTGAGGTTGGAAAATAAGTGTGGTTTAATTCTTTTCAACTTAATCTCTCTTGTAGATAACTATAACTGTTTGTCAAGCTGATAATCTCCCCCTTTTAGGTAGATTTCCTCCTGGTTCCCTTCCCCTTTTTTCTTTTCTTTTTTTCTGCTGTTAGGGCTTCTTTGGAATGACAAAGTTTTCTAAAGACAGCTTTTTTTCCTTTGCTTTTTGGAATCAGGAGATTCCATTCTTAAATTCTTAGAAAATGTATTAACTACATACTTTTCTAACTAAATCTTATAATTCAGTATTTCAGGCTTTCCTCTAAACACAGAAAGGACCCTATAATATTTTAACTACCAATTAATAAGTCCCTTATTAGTTTGTTATAAAGTAATTAAGCTACTTTTGTAAACCCCACAAAGTAGGATTTTTTGAATACCAAAGAATTGGGTTTATTAGTATAATTTACATTACAAATAAGGGCTTTGCTATTTTTTTGTATTCCACAGGTTTCCTTTGAGTTCACTTTTCTTCTTGATAAATATGTCAGATTGTCTTTATTACATACGCAAGAGCCACTTCCCCTTCCCTTAAATGCAAACATAACCTTAATTTATCCAGAAAGTGAGGAGGGTGGGCAGAGGGGAGAAGGCTAAGCATGTTTTCATCTCCATATTATAAATCATGATTGATCTAAGTCAGTTGGGATAATTGCATTTCCTTTGCTGTTGATTAGTTTAAAATTGGGCATTTGCCTTGGCCATGGAGAGAGACATATTAGCATAGTATTTAAGGAGTTCTTCCCCCTTCTGATTAAGATAAAAGGTCTTATGAAAAAAGCCTGTTACCTCATTCAGCCTTCTTGCATTCAATGTGGAAATTATTCCAGAAATGCAGCAGCCATTTTGTGGCCACAAGGCCACACACACACACACACACACACACACACACACACACATACACACATTAAGTATTATTTTATAGAAATCTGATAAGACCTTGGGTTCTACCAACATCTTTCAGTACCCAAGTATATTCCTATCTGAAATGTGTATCAGTATCCTTACTATGCTTATTTTATCCTTTACCACATGCTTAAATATTATTTTATCTCTAATAACTTAATATTATATTTAATTATGTTTGCTACTTTTTTTCTTTTTTTAATTGTGGAAAAATGTATAAACCATTTTTACCATTTTTCACCAGTTTTTACTTCAGTGGCATTAAGTACATTCATATTATACAACCATCGCTACTATGCATCTCCAGAACTTTTTCTTCCCAAACGGAATCTCTGTACCATAAAACCCAAACACTTATTCTCTCTTCCCCCAACCCCCTCGCAACCACCATTCTACTTTCACTGTAAAATTGACTACTGCTGTACTTCATAGAAATGTAATTATACACTATTTGTCTTTTTGTACTGATTTATGGTCCTTACTGACTTAGCATAATGTCCTCAAGGTTCATCCATGCTGCAGTATGTATCAAAATTTCCTTACTCTATTAAGGATGAATAATGTTATATTGTATATATATACCATGTTTGTTTATCCATTCATCTGTCAATGGACATTTGGGTTGCTTCTACTCTTGGATATTGTGAATAACGGTTCTATGAACATGAGGGGACAGTATCTGTTTGAATCCCTGTTTTCAATTCTATTTGTTATATATATCCTGAATTGGAATTGGTGAGTCACATTGTAATTCTAGGTTTAAGGTTTTATTGGACTATCATACTGTTTTCCAAAGTGATTATACCATTTTACATTCCCGCCAGCAATGCACAAGTGTTCCAGTCTCTCCATGTCTTTGCAACACTTGTTATTTTCAGATGTTGTTTTTATATATTTATTTTTAATAATATAGCCTAATTGATGTAAATGCTTTCTTATCATTAGGTTTCTTGTTGTATTTTGTAATATTCACTTTGTAGTTTTGGGTTTAATGTTGTTTTTATGTTCTACCCTCATTCCTCTGCATACCTGACCCTGGCTAGCGGATTTGTGGTGGCACAAATCCAAGGTTTCTCAACCTTGGATTGAGAATTAAGTCTTAAAATGATGATTCAAGATACTAGCTCTGACTGAACTGTAGCTTTCACTCTTTGTCCTAAGGGTGAATTAGAGTCTCACCTCACCAGGTCCATAGCTCTGTATAAGCCAGAGCTCCAAATATACTTTCTTTTTTTTTCTATTTATATTAATGAGAGGCTCACCCTATTCTACTTACATTAGTGAGAGGCTCATAGTGACCTTGAGTCCAGACCACCATCTCTCATGATTGAGTCACCATTATCCTATAAGAGTTTCTGACCAAAGGTGAATTACTTATTTCATGTTCCCACCCAAGAGAAGTTTATCTTTACCCCTGGTCACTATGTTCCTTTTTTTTTTCTTAATTTGGCTCCACGCCTAGTGTAGAACTCAAGACACAGCTCCAACCTGAGCCCAGGTCAAGAATGAGACACTTAACCGACTGACATACCCAGGCACCCCTCCTTTTTATTTAAGTTCTCATACATTTTTATCTATAATCCACTTATGACATTTAGGTTAATTGTATTTATATATCTATTTTTACTATATGTTTGAATGCCATATGTTTGAGGGTACCTATCAAATTGCAAATTTCTGAACCACTTGAACATGAAGGTGCAAAATTTTTTAAAATGATGTGATTCCTCATGGAACATTCTCCAAGACAGATCACATGTTAGACCACAAAACAAGTCTCAACAAATTAAAAAGGATTGATGAAGATGACAACACACTTGTCAAATCTTTGGGATGCAACAAAAGCTGTTCTAAGTGGGAAGCTTATAACAACACAGGCCTACCTCAGGAAGCAAGAAAAAGCTCAAATAAAAACCTAACTTTATCGCTTGAGAAGCTTGAAAAAGAACAGACAAAACTCAAAACCAGTAGAAATAAGGAAACAATAAAGACTAGAGAAAAATAAATGAAATAGAAACTAAACACACACACAAACAAAACAAAATAATAATAAAAACAACAAACTGATAAAACACATCAATGAAACCAGGAGCTGGTTCTTAGAAAAAATCAACACAATTGATAAAACTTGCCAGATTTAGTACAGAGAGAGGAGAGAGGACTCAAACAAAGAAAATCAGAAATGAAAGAGAAGAAATAACAAGCAACACCACAGATATATACAAATGATTATAAAACATTATATGATTATAAAACATTATGAAAAATTATATGCCAACAAGATTGGACAACCTGGAAGAAATGGATAAATCCCTAGTATATATAACCTACCAAAACTGAATAAGGAAGAAATAAAAAGCTTGAACAGACTGAATACCAGCAAAGAAACTGAATCACTAATCAAAATCCCCTCGGCAAACAAAAGTTCAGGACCAGCTGGCTTCACAGGTGAATTCTATCAAGCAGCTATTTTTTCAAAGACTTAATTATATATCTTAGGGGGGCACAGAGGGAGACAGAGAGATTCCCAAGCAGATGCCCCACTGAGCAATGAGCCCCACATTAAGTGCTATCTCATGACCCTGAAAACATGACCTGAGCCAAAATCAAGACTTGGATATTTAACCACCTGAGTCACCCAGAAGCTCCTCTACTAATCATTTAAAGAAGAATTAATACCTATTCTCAAACTATTTCAAAATAAGAAGAAGAAGGAAAGCTTCCAAATTCATTCTATGAGGCCAGCATTACCCTGATTCCAAAACCAGATAGAGACACCAGTAAAAAAGAGAACTAAAGGTCAATAATCTCTGATGAACATAGATGCAAAAAATTCACAACAAAATATTAGTAAACTGAATTCAGTAACATTGAAAAAAAAATCATTGACCACAAGTAGTATTTAATCCTGGGTTGCAAGGGTGTTTCAATATCCACAAATCAATCAATGTGATA
>NC_081558.1:141900475-141912596 GCF_022355385.1 Mustela nigripes | reverse complement strand
AAGTTCTTTATAGATTCTGGACACTAGTCCTTTATCTGATATGTCGTTTGCAAATATCTTCTCCCATTCTGTCAGTTGTCTTTTGATTTTGTTAACTGTTTCCTTTGCTGTGCAAAAGCTTTTGATCTTGATGAAATCCCAATAGTTCATTTTTGCCCTTGCTTCTGGCATTTTTAAAACTGCTGCCTTTATGCTGTATATCCAAAGGCTGTTAGTCTTGTTGTCTCTTTAAGGGCAGGAACTCAACTTTCTATCACCTTCTTCTCCCAGAACTGAGCTTACTGACTTTTAAAATTCCAGGCTTTAAGTCCCACTGGTTGTAAGAATTCACAGAATTCAGTGTCTCTTGCTTTCAAAAGCAAATGCATGAGGATTGTTTTTTCCTGTGTGGGCTTCCCAGTGTGAAAGTTTGTTTCTTTTCCTTCTCTGCACTGTGGCTCCCTCCCTCCCTTGGACTTGTGAGGTCCCTCTAACTCCATACTACATCTTTATCTTCCTTTTTTTTTTTTTTTTTTAAAGATTTTACTTATTTAAAAAAAAAAAGATTTTACTTATTTATTTGACAGAGAGAGACAAAATGAGAGAGGGAACACAAGCAGGGTAAGTGGGAGAGGCAGAAGTAGGCTTCCCACTGAGCAGGGTCCCTGGTGTGGGTTTCAATCCCAGAACCCTGGGATTATGACCTGATCTGAAATGCTTAACGAGTAAGCTGCCCAGGTACCCCTTCCTACCTTTTTTGATATCACCTCTGCCTTTAGTTGGAGAGTTTGTTCTGCCAGTTTGGGGATCATTTTCTAGGTTATCTATGCTGATGTGAGGTTGTTTAGTTGTATCCATGGGATGAAGTATGTTTAAGGTTCTTTTACTCTGTTATCTTCCCAGCCTCATGTTTCACTTGCTTTGAGGTATGTTTAGATGAGCAATATTTGTTAATAAGGTAAAATAATTTATCAGGGTTTTTTCTTTCCTGGTGAGTTTTTGTATCTTGTTTAAGAATGCCTCCCTTATCCACCACCAGAAAGATATTAGACTATAATTTCTTCCAAAGGTCTAGAATTCTGTTTGTGACCTTAATACATATGGAGCTAATTTTTGGTTGAGTTGCATATCATAAATTAAATGCTTTTCCTACCCCTACTCCCTCTCAATATGGCTAACTAAGTGTCAGCTCTATTTTTTTAATAGTCCCTTCTTTTTCAATTGATCTATTATGTCACCCATTCCACACAACATTCTATCTTCGGATCTTTTCTAAATTCTACTGATTATTTTGCCTATCCCTGCATCAATACAATATTATCTTAATTACTATAGCTTTAGTTTGAGTATTTATATCTGTTAAAACAATTTTCTTTCCTCATTTTTCATCTTTGAAAGTATGCTGACAACTGGCCCTTTTTTTTGTACATAAATTTTACAATCATATTATCAAGTTTCAAAAGTATTCCTGATGTGGGGCGCCTGGGTGGCTCAGTGGATTAAAACCTCTGCCTTCGGCTCAAGTCGTGATCTCAGGGTCTTGGGATCAAGCCCTGCGTTGGGCTCTCTGCTTGGCAGGGAGCCTGCTTCCCTCTCTCTCTCTGCCTACTTGTGATCTCTCTCTCTCTGTGTCAAAAAAAATAAATTAAAAAAAGAAAGTATCACCAATTAAAAATATATGTTTATAAAAAATAAAAAATTAAAATAAAATAAAAAAAATACTAATTTAAAAAATGATACATGAAAAAAAAAGAAAGTATTCCTGATGTGATTTTATTTTTATTTTTTAAAGATTTAATTTATTTATTTGTCAGAGAGAGAGAGGAGCGAGAATGAGCACAAGCAGACAGAATGGCAGGCAGAGGCAGAGGGAGAAGCAGGCTCCCTGCCGAGCAAGGAGCCCAATGTGGGACTCGATCCCAGGACGCTGGGATCATGACCTGAGCTGAAGGCAGCTGCTTAACCAACTGAGCCACCCAGGTGTCCCTCCTGATGTGATTTTAACTGCTGTTGTGTAAGATATCCAGGTCAACTAGGAAAATTGCCATTTTTATAATATCATCTTTCTATATGAGAAATATTTGACAAATTATTTAGGTTTTATTTAAAGTCTCATTAAAATATTATACATTTCTATGAATAGTTCTTGCATATCTCTTGTTTCATTGTTCCTTGGTACTATTGAAAGTGATTTTTAGATTGTATCTCCTGATTATCTTAATTATAACTTCTTGTCTCTACTTTTTTCCACCTTGAAGAATCTGGTTTTAAACCACTTACAGTTATTTTAAGCTATAATAATGAGAATTAACCCAGCTATATCCAAATGAATACATTAAGTTCTCCAGTCTTTTGTGCTTCCCTTTTCATTACCGGGTTACCCTGCTCTATTAAGACAAAGTCTTTGATGCTCAGCAGACACTTGTTAAATGCTAGTCACCACTTCACCATGCCAACATTCTCAGATTTTTCTAGGGTCAACCTCAGAACAACAACATTTATATTTAAATAGGAGAAGCCAGTGTTTGCCTTTCCCATGTCTTTTGCAGGAAAAGCCAATATGAAGCACCATGTTCCAGTTTCTTCACGGGCAGCTTGTCTCATCCTCATCTATCCCAATCCCAAATTGGATCCCAAAATGCCTCTTACATCCCAAAAGGTATTTTAACAGTTCTGAACTGATTCAATTTAAAATAATAAGTGGTAGGATGGTCAGTGGAGTTTGAAGACTCCCATTTATTGTATTTCCTGCTTGGAGAAAAAAAGCACAAATTGGTGCCAAAAAAGCTCAACCATAAATAAATGTTTAACCTTGCTTTTTCAATGTCTTCCAAACTTAAGATAAACAATAGACTGATTTGTCTATATATAAACATCCTTCGAGATATTCAAGAAATTCAGGGGTAAGAAATGAGGAGTTTATTTTGGGCAAAATGTCTAATCTATTTGACATGTATGAACATTAGGTCCTTGTGACTAAGGTATATTAACTCTGATGTATAATATGGAGAACACTGAATACATTTTATGTTAAAATAATAGAAAGTAAGACACTCCATTAGATGTAGCTCTCACTGTAGAGGAAAAATATCTCACTTCCATTTTTTTTCATTACCTCAGGAATATTAAATGCCAATGTATCCAGGCAACAGGATAAGAACACTTATTATCTTATTTGTGTTATTAAATTTGCCATTCTATTACAAAAAGAGATGTATTAAGCCAAGAAACAACTTTATTATATCTAAGTTGAAAAAAATACATATAAAATGACCTCTACCCAACTGTTCAGTTTGGGAGCCATGTAGAGTAAAGGAGTGAAGTGACAGAGACCTAGTCTGACTATATCTTCAAGATCTTCCTTACTAAAATTCAGACTTCTTGCTGAAGAAGAAAGGAAAGAGGATAAGAGGTGAATTCTGGAGAGAAACCAAGAAGGAAACAAATCCATCTTGGGGTCTGTAGAAGAAGAGGCAACAACTAACATTTTCTAAGTGTTTAATACGTGTGCAGGTCTCTATAACTTGAAAAAAACCCACAAACTTTAATTTGCATTTATTTTAATTATAGCAAAATAGACATGAAATTTACTATCTTAACAATTCTCAAGTGTTTAATTTAGTGACATTAAATACATTCACATTTTTGTGCTACCATTACTACCATCTATCCATTGAACTTATTTCATTTTACAAAACTGATAACTCTACCTATTAAATAATAATTTACATGCTCCCTTCTATCTCAGCCCCTGGCAGTTACCATTCTACTTTTGGTGTCTATGAATTTGACTACTTGAAATAGCTCATATTCTTTTATGATTGGTTTCTTTTACTTAATATAATGTCCTTGGAGTTCATCCATGTCATAGCATATGTTAGCGTTTCCTTTTTTAGGCTGAATAATATTCCATTTTATGTCTACATCACATTTTATTTATCTAAATTATCTGGTAATGGATACTTGTGTTACTTCTAACTTTTTGCTATTCTGAATAATGCTGTTATGAATATGGGTTTAAAATATTTGTTGAGTCCCGGTTTTCAGTTCTTTCGGGTATAAGGTATATAGCCAAAGGTAGAACTACGGGATCATATTATAATCTTAAGTGTAATTTTTTGTGAAAAATACAAGAACAACTTCCACTGAGTTGTATTTTTGTATAATCCTACCAACAGTGCACAAGCATTATTTTCTGGGTTTTTTTTGTTTGTTTGTTTTGCTTTGTTTTTTAGTTGTTGTTAGTAGTCACCTAATGGATGGGAAGTGATATCTCATTGTGGATTTTATCTACATTTCCCCAGTGATTAATGATACTAGCATCTGTTCATGTGCTTACTAGTCATTTATATATCTTTGGAGATATGTCCATCTAAGTCTTTTGCCCATTTTCTCATTGGATTATTTATTTTCTTGTTGAGTTGTAGCCATTCTTTATATATTCTGAATATTGACCCATTATCAGATTTATGATTTCCAACTATTTTCTCCCATCCTATGAATTGTTTTTTCATTCTTGGTCATATCCTTTGATGCACAGAAGTTTTTAATTTTGAGGTAATATAAATTATCTGCTTTTCTTTTGTTGCCTGTGCTTTTGGTATCATATCTAAGAAATTATGGCTAAATCAAATGCCAAGAAAATTTCCTCCTATGTGTTCTGCTATATTTTTATTGTTTTAAGACTGTGTGGGCTAGATTGGCACTCTGCCCAAAATTCTTTTGTTGAAGCCCTACACCCCAGTACCTCAGAATGTAACCACATTTGGAGATAAAGACTTTGAAGAGGTAATTTAGTTAAAATGAGATCTTCAGCATGAGCCCCAGCCCAACCCAATATGACTGATATCACTATAAGAAGAGAAAACTTGGATACAGACATGGGCACACAGAGGAAAGACCATGTGAGGACACAGCAAAAAGGCAGCAATCTACGAGCCAAGGAGAAAGGCCTCAGAAGAAACCAAAGCTGTTGAGAACTCATCTTAGACTTTCAAACCTTCAGAACTATGAGGAAATTAATGTGTGTTATTTAAGCCACAAACTCTGTGATATTTTATCATGGCAGCCCTAGCAAACTAATACAATGTCTGTGGAGTTTTGTTTTATTTTGGTTTTGAATTAAACTTTTTATTTTGAGATAATGTAGAGTTACATGCAATTGTGTTATTCATTGTGTTTCCCTTAATGGTAATATCTTATAGAAATAGAGTATACCATCACAAAGAAGATCCTGATATTGAGACAATTCTGAAGTATTCATATTTACCCCATTTTACTTTTAGTTGTGTGTGTGTCTGTGCGTGTTTCTAATTCTGTACAATTTTATCACATGTGTGTCTTCACATATCAACCTCCACACCTGAGATATTGGACATTTCTATTGTAAGATCCCTGGTGTTACCTTTTATAACCCCAAATACTTAACTCCTGGCAAAATGCTAATATCTTCTCGATTTGTATAATTTTGTCATTTCAAGAATATTATATATATGAAATCACACAATATAAAACCCTTGGGATTGTTTTTTTTTTCCTGCTCATCATAATTCCTTTGAAATTCTTCCAAATTGTTGCTTGTATTAATAATTCATTCTTTTCTACTGGTCAGTAGTATTCCATGGTTTATATGTACCAGAGGTTATTTACCATTTAACCATTCACCTGCTCAAGGACATCTGAGCTGCTTCAAGTTTTGGGCTCTTAGCTCAAGTCTACATCTTTACTATTAGTTTCTTTTTGTTTTTCCTGTTTCTTGCCTTACTGTGTGCTGATCAAACTTTTTTTTAGGATTCTATTTTAATTTATTTATACTCTTTTTGTGGTATTTCCTTCCATATTATTTTATTTAGTAGTTGCTCTCTATGGAGGTTTTTAAAATTAATTTTCTCAATCTCCTTTTAAGGTAGATATTACTAGATCTATATCACAGATAAGAAAACTGAGGCTCAGGAATAGTATGTAGCATATCTGCCAGTAAGCAGCTCAGCTGGAATCAGATCCTAAATCTCTCTGATTCCGGAACTACTAATCTTACTAGCACTATATACATAGCTTGCCACTGGCCTCTGGGTAAAATAGAAAAGCTTACCCATTATGAATCCATCTTTATCAGGGAGGAAGTCCATAAGATCAGGCAGCACTGAAGAAGAATCTGAAGTATCATAACTCAAGACTTTTGCTCTTATTTTTCTCTAGGCCATGATGCCTCTTTCTTAGCCCCCTTCTACCTACTGAAGCCCAATGTACTGAAATAAAGCCTCCTTTGTGAATCCTTCCCTGATTGCCTTACCTCTCTGCAGTGGAAAGTAATTTTTTGTTTTCCTTTGGTTTCTCCAGAACAGTTTGTTTATACCTTTCCTCTGGATTCTGGCTAGCTATTTATATATTTCTTGCTTCCTGTCTTGATTGGAAACTCTTTGAGGAAATAAACTAAGACATAATTCATTTTTGTCACTGCTACAATGTCTAGCATATAGTAGTTGATCTAGCAAATATTTGTTGAGTTCAGTGGAACTGAAATAGGGCTCAGAGCTCTGGGTAAATCTGCTGAGTATTTGGAAGGAGAGTCAATATGCACCTGTGTAGATAATGATCATTTAGTTAGTTACTTGGCAGATTATACCTTTTAAGTGTGTTACAGAAAATTTTTAAGAGGAGAAGAATTAGTAGAAAGCGAATTAATTGGATTCCTTAGTGGGTGAGTAATTCCTCATTCCTGCTTGGAAAATTTCTCAGGTCAGTAATTAGGAAGTTTTCATTTTTTATATTAACTGAAGCTCAAATTCCTGGTGCTCAAAGAAAAAAGGAGAAGATGTTTTTCTTTTAATTATTATAGATCAAACACTGAAATATCTCTTTCAGAATTGTCTCTCTAAAGGGCAAGGATAAGCTAGCAAATGTTTGCTAAGCTCAGATATTTAAAACCTACTCTAGGGGAAGAGAAGTCATTTAGTTGACATAATGACCCCTTTATACATTTAAGCAGTGCTTAGCTTTATGAAGCCATAAAAATATATGTACAGTAATATACTCATTTCTCGTTCTAAAACAACCACTATAAACCATGATTTGTAAGAGTTTTAAACATAACTGCTTTCCTAGGAGGACATGTATACAATTTATATTGCTATACTTGTCCTTCCTAAGTGCTTCTCGAAGTCCATTTTCTTCATGAGTTATAGCTTTTCGAATAGAATGGAAGTACTATTGAACATTGTTAATGCAATTCTATTTTTAAAATATAAATTAATTTTGATTATTTGAATATGACCAGTCAAAAAAGGAACAATTACGTGAACCCTTATTTTTAATTTAACTAGGATAAATATATACACAACCATGAATACATCTCTAAGCTTAAAAATCATAAATCTTTGGGGCACCTGGATGGCTCAGTAGGTTAAGCTTCTGCCTTTGGCTCAGGTCATGATCTCAGGGTCCTGGGATCAAGCTCCATGTTTCCGTCTCTCCTCAGCAGGGTGCCTACTTCCCTCCCTCTCTGCCTACCTCTGCCTACTTGTGATCTCTCTCTCTGTGTCAAATAAATACATAAAATCTTAAAAAAAAATCACAAGTCTTAGAGTTAGAAGAAATCTTGACTGCATCTCAGTATTTCTAGTTGAAATAATCTGCTTATAACTGCGCAGAATTGTAAAATGACCTATGATTCATAAATAAAGCATGCACACTGCTTTGCATTTTATAAAATATATTTAAATGGTCATGATATAGAGTGCGGATTTGGAGACTAACCTTAAGGAAGTGGTGTGATCTGGTCAATTTCATTTCTTTCTGGCTAGTATCTATTCTTGATGACCCATTACCTATACAGTACCAACATATTGTTTTCAACATGTGTCCACCTCTTCTGCCCCCGTGATCTCCTTCTGCCCCCTCCCCCACCATGCATTTGTGCTTCCCTGTCCATTTCTTTATTTACACTGTTTTGCAAGACAAATCCACTTTTCTTCTTTACATCAAACTAAAATTCTCTTAAATGTCAGCCTGAGTCTCGTGTCTTTTATGAAAACGTTTACACGACAGCATTTAGAAAGCCCTTTTTCTCAAAAGTGTTACTTATTCATTCAACAAGTATTTGAGTTCATGGGCACTTTGCCACCCACAGTAAACTATATTCTCTGTCCATAGCATTTTCAATGGTGGTTTTTATCTGTGTCCCACAGAGTCCTTGTAGGTGACCTAGGGATAATTTAGGTTGGCCAGGATGCTGGTGACATATGATCCTTTCTTTCCACTTTAATCAGTTTTACTTTTATCAGTTTTACATAGGGAACTGGCATGCACTCATATACAGGCTTCTGCTGATTTTCTTTAGTGACTGAAAACTGTTTTAATGAGGGAAATAGAAAAATAAGCAGATAATTACAATTGACTAATTCATTATGCCTATATATACAGTTAGGGAACAACTGTGAGGGGCACAACTTCTTATTTTTGATGATCAACATACCTATTTCTCTCCAACTTTCCTTGAAAGCTTTTCATTAACAGGAATTATACCTTTCACTAGAATCCATGAGGGCAAGATGGTGCCTGTTTTGCTTGTTGTTGTGCCCAAGATACCTAGAACAGTGCCTCATCAACTATAGGCACTGAATTATACTGGTTGGATATAAGAATCTTACACTTTATTTGCTTCATTTTATCTTCCATATACAGTACACATAATAAATGTTCATGACATATTTGACAAATGAACAAGTGATTTTTGAAGAAAAAGATTTGTCTTTCTTACATGAAAGAAGCAAGACAAGGGAATTAGGTTATAAAATGTGTAGAGAAGAGAGGGTGGCACAAAGACAAAAACAGGTCTTGGATGGCTGTGCTCCTCTGAAATTCCTTATCTGAAAACCATTTTCTATATGAAAATATAATTTGAAGTTAGTTCTTCTTTCATTGGTAATATCTTTTTATTTTATGCATTCTTTTGGTTAAATTATCATTTTATCTCAGTTTTAAGATTGTTACTTTTAAAGCTTTTATTTATTTATTTAAGAGCACAAATGCAGATGGGGAGGGGCAGAGGGCAAGGGAGAAGCAGACTGCCTGCTGAGCAGGAAGTCTGGAGTGGGGCTCAATCCCAGGACCCTCAGATCATGACCTGAACAGAAGTCAGACACTTAACCCTCAAGGGACCCCTAAGACTGTTACTTTTAAAGATGCTTTTGATAGGCAAAAATAAAGCCAAATATTTTTTCAGAGATAATTTGCCTTATATCACCATAAGATTTAGAACCTTACCTTTAGTCAAATGACCTCAATGTCTCTTTTTTTCTAAGTGTCATTTAGGGCAAGAGTAGCAGGGGACACTACAGGTAAGAAGATGTGTCCTGCTTCTATCCTTATCAGAAGTAGGGTAGATTAGCCATGGCAAGGAGCAAATTCGGGAGATTTCATTGGGTAATAGCAAGGGAGCAAGTTCAGCAAAAATTAGTTGAGGTGAAGAGAAAATGGTCATTCCCATTAATACACAATCAAGCTTTGAACAACCCATGCTATATTATATATTATAAATTAATGCCCCCAAAGGGACTCTTGTATGCCAGACTTGGATTTTGATACATCTGTTCATGTAGGAATATTTGAAACCGATACATAGCTTGCTGACTGCCAGCCAAAAGTTGTTTAGCAGCAACAAGGTCTTTCTCAGTAGAGAAGGGCAATGTTTGTGCAATTGTTCTATATAGTATTACAGTGTCTTTCAAATTCTATTTCTTCTAGCCCCAGGTGTTTTGCAAAAAGTTATTGCTTGTTTAAGAAGATGAGGTAAAGAGGTAAGAACGATAGAGTTAGGGAGTAAAGGTGACTTGGCACTAAGTCTTTTATTTACATTTGGGACATCATGTAAGAATATATAAAAAGGGGACAGGGTGACCAGTAAAAGACATTTGAAAATTGTTGCCTTTTTATACAAGAGTGATCATGGAAAAATGTGTTAATACTGGTAAAATCATAGGTATCATACATTTAACATTGACACAAAGATAGAAAAAACAGTAACAAATTTATAGACTGAGTTTGATGCTAACTATCTAAGCTAGTTGACCACGTACTGCTTGATGGAAGAAAGGGAAAAATAAAGTACATTTAAAAAATGACACATATATGCCATGAATGTGTCTAACAAAGGAGATGTGATGAGGGATTTTAAAACCATTTTTTAGCTTTTGGGACATATGCAAAATATTTTCAAGCTTCCTGTATAGTTTTAGGAGTATAGAATATATGAAGGAAAAGACCTCCACTATAAATCCAAGCAGGCAAAAACAGCTCTGCTGAAGGGGCCTCAAAATCTCAGCACTGGGTGAAAAATTTTGTCCCTGTAAAGAGGGTTTTGACCCAGGTATATTTTAAGACTGTCTCTGGAACCACAGACTTTGATATACAGGGCGCTTCAATGCTGGCACTACTTGGTAGGATAATTCTTTATGATGAGATAGTGTCCTGAGTGTTGCAGGATGCTTAGTAGTATCCTTGGCCTCCATCACTAAAACCAGTAGCACTGTCCCCACTCCATCCCTTTGCCCACTTAAATGGAACAAACAAAAATATCTGTAGACAGTGCCAAGTGTCTCATGGTGGGGAAGTCACCCCTGTTGAGAACTGCTGATATCAACTGTAAGATCAACTATGGTTGATATAGTACAATCTCAAAGTGATGGTAAGATTTTTTCACATATTTTCTAAAATACAGAAATCTAAATAAAACAAAAACGTTATTGATTATAGTAATTGTCTTTCAGCAGATTAGTTCCCAAATTATTATATTTTAAGTCTAGTTTTGTAGGCATTATTTTTAAATGGGCAAATTTAGCTGAGACTGTTCATTAATACTGTGTACTTTGTTCATTTATAAGATGTCATTCTACTGCTATTACATACTTAAGTCCTGTGTTTTATGACCTATAAAATATAAGAACAAAGTGAGAGGTGTATGTTTTCATTGTGAATCTTGGAATATTCTTTATAGATAAGGTAAAAGCTATAAAATACTGGCTATTAAATAAGAATTGTCCATAAGTTAAAAACTCCAGCTTTTTAAATTTATTTATTTAATGGACAGAGATCACAAGGGAGAGAGGCAGAGAGACAGACAGAGAGAGAGGGGGAAGCAGGCTCCCTGCCCAGCAGAGAGCCCGGGGCTTGATTCCAGGATCCTGGTATCATGACCCAAGCCAAAGGGAGAGGCTCAACCCACTGAGCCACCCAGGCGCCCCCCGCTTTTTAAATTTTTAATAAAATTTCTAACTCTGTCAAATTAAAAGTTGTGGTGACTTAATTTTTATTCTGTGAATAATTTACAATACAGGAGGATCTTATAACCTTCTCAACAAATACTAAGTAAGCACCTGCCAAACACAAGCCTTAGAGAATGAAGTAATGATGAAGGTGAATTCAGTGCCTTCCTATAAAAACCTCTGTCTGAAGTCCGTGTTTTCCACTTTTCCTATTATGTCTTCTATATTAATTTTGCTAACTCCTTATTCTGTTCTTACATATCCAAGGCTTAGTGGCCAGACAACTATTCTTCACTGCTACAATGTGTTGGTGATAAAACCGACTTTTATAAGTTTAATAACTAAATTTCCTAACCAGATTACTTCTGAGCTCCAGACCGTTGACTCCAACTCTTCACAAGGCAATTCACTTCAGTTTTCTATTAGCACCCAAAGTGCAACAAATCAAAATTATCTTCATCCTGCTCTCCACTCCCTATGCTTCAATCAAATCGGCTTGTAAGAATATCTAGTCTGCCACATTGTGGGAAACAGAAGTCTTGATGTTTTTAATTGCCATTTCCATAGGCATACTCCAGATCTGATCTATAACAATACTTTTGTCTCATCTCCCCAGTGCCTACCAAAATAAGGTATATCTTGGTCATTTTTCAAGGCCCCTTTTCAACTATACTAAGCCTACTTCTATATTCTGTTTAATATAAACCCTTAACTCCAGCTAGCTGACTTCCTATTGTATGAACCTACCGTGTGCATTCCTGCTTTTCCACCTTTAGCATGAATGAGTTAAAAAATATTTGCTGCTAGAAAAATGAAATTGGACCATTTCCTTACACCACACACAAAAATAGACTCAAAATGGATGAAGGACCTCAATGTGC